>NC_038250.2:23702535-23913390 GCF_000004515.6 Glycine max
GCATATAGGATTGAGTCCTTAGTATATTTGTTGCATAACGCTTATGTATTGATCAATATTGATTGGTTGAGTGATATTGTGTTTTGATCCTTGAGTATGTGAATGATGTGAAAATGAGTGAGATGAGTAATGTTGAGATGTGATGTTACGTGATAAGTGGTGGAATGACACGATCTGTATTGAAGTAAGTTGTCTTTCATGATATGCATACCTATGTTGTCTCGTTTCTCTCTATTAGTTAGGAATGTGATAACTCACTTCCTATGTGTTGTTTGTGTTTGGATCCTGTGATAATCTTGAACTTTATGTTTGTGAGAGCAGATGGTTAGGCTGATGACTATGGAGAACCTTATGCTAGAGGATGCTGGAATGCAATGCTCTGAAAGGATATGACATTGGAACATGTGGTTCTGTATTAATTGCATGAAGTTCTAGACATGTAGTTTTTATTATTTTGTTTCACATATTGAGTCTTTAGTTCATTCTTTGGAGTTTTGGACGACCTTGTTTTGTGTCAGAGATATTTTTAATAAGTTTTATTTGGTAATAGTTGTCGCAACCTACCCTTCGGCGGGAGGGCGACGCGTGACTCGCGGGATGCGTGTTCCATGAAAGGAATACGCACGGAGTCGCCACCAACGTTTATTTGAGGAAAACGTCGGAAAAACCGGAAAAGACGCGATCTACGAACTTTTAAGTGAAAGGTTCGGGAGTTGTATTTACGCACGGGGAAGGTATTAGCACCCCACACGTCCGCCCCAAGGGACGGCAGCCTTTAATCGAATGTGCAAACATGACTTTGATTTTTTATGTTCCCTTTTTATGTCCTTATATCCTTTATACCCTTTTTATATTTTTCTTTTTTGTGGTCGACAAGGGTGTTTCCCTTTGCTCCTACGTATTCCTCAATTGGGATGAGAAAATCAGACCTACGTAGTTCTTTCGGAACAAAGTGTTTGGTTTAAGTTTGTTTTTTGTCTTTTTTGCAAAATATGTTTTTTATTTGAACAAAAGGTCATTTAAGGTGTTTGACCATTAAACGGTCTTTTGATTTTGAAAGGAGAGAAACGTTAAGGCATTGGACCATTAACGATCTCTTGTTTTTGAAAGGAGAGAAACGTTAAGGCATTTGGACCATTAACGATCTCTTGGGGTGGTCAACAAAAGCAGGGCTTTTGCTCCTACGTATCCTCAATTGCGATGAGGAAATCAGACCTACGTAGTTCTTGCAAAAGCGGTAAAGTCACATGTTGATTTTATGCTTTTGAACGGTCCATGTTAACCGATAAAAGCAAAGAGGACCGTTTAAGGCGTTGGACCTTAAAACGGTTTTTAGTGATTTTTCGGAAAAAAACTTGATTTGTGAGTTGATTTTAGTCTTAGTTTCACTTTGGTTATTAATCAATTCATTCAAGGAAACTTCCAAAGAAAAACGTCCGATTGATTTTTTTTATTATTTTATTCAAAGATATTTTGATTATTTTATTATTATTTTTCAAGATATTTTGATTATTTTATTATTATTTTACTTTTTTTGGTTTAACCGAGGTTATAGCGTGAACGATCGGTTAGATTTCGTTTTAACAGTGATTAAACGAGATTACAACACAAATGATCGGTTGAAATTCATTTTATCATTTATTAGACGAGAAAACGGCTTAAATAAATGGTTAAAGCACGTTAAAAACGGAAGAAAAGAAAACTGAAAGTAAACGAAATTAAAGTGAAAGTACACAAAACAAGAAATGAATTGAAAGTCTCGAATTCGAAAACTTACCCATTGAAGAACGAAGAACGGATGAAGAACGGTGAAGAACGACGAAGAACGATGAAGAATTTCCACAGAATCGCTTACGGAAGCGTTACGGAAGTACTTCGACTTGATTTTTCTTCACGAAAACGTGTTTTTGCCCAAAATAGCCGAAATGCATAGCCAAAGGGGTCTTGAACATTTTGAAACAGCTCCCCCCTCCCCTATTTATAGAAAAAAAGGGAGGTGCTTGCCGCCCAAAGACTTAATGAAGAAGATTTCTAAGCGCACCCGAATTACTAAGTTCACCCCCTTTTCGTATTTTACGGAAAAGTTACGGAAGCCTTACGGAACTGTTTTCGAATTTGATTTTCATCTTTTTTCTCTTCCCTTTCACCAATTTTAAGTGGAATATGCTTACCCAAGGTTTTCGGAAATTTTACGGAAGTATTACGGAAGCCGCGGAAGCCCCGAAAACCATTTTTCAAAAACGTGGAGGAGCTTGCCGCCCAGTTGCTTCCTCCTTAAGCAACCCAACTTCCAAAATGTTCTGGAAGGGCCTAGATTTGAATTACTATTTACACCCCTATCTTGATAAGTTCACCCCCTTACCTTTTTTGGTGATTCTTTTTTCGTAAAGTTACGGAAACTTACGAATCTCGTAACGATACTTGTTTTCTTTCCGTAATGTTACGGAACCTTGCGGATTACATAATCATCCCCTTTTTGACTTACGGAATGTTACGGAATCTCACTTAATTATGCAACGATGCTTCCATTTGATTTCCGGTGTGTCACGGAAACTTACGGATTGTGCATCAATATTTTTTGGTTTTCCGGCATGTCCTGGAATTTCACAAATTGCCTAATGATGGGTGCCAAGCACCTCACAAGGACCAAAGAAAGGTCGCATGTCATCAAGCAAAGGTCCCCGGACGAAATTAGGGTATGACAGTTGCCCCTCTTTACTTGTCTTTTATTGGAGATAAAAGGAAAGTAAAGATAAGACACTAATTTCGTTCCTCTCGATTTGACGAGAGTCGCGGGTGACCATAAAATCTCCACATGCAAATGACTTGTTGTTCCTGGATTTTCACAAATTGCCTAATGATGGGTGCCAAGCACCTCACAAGGACCAAAGAAAGGTCGCATGTCATCAAGCAAAGGTACCCGGACGAAAATTAGTGTATGACACTAATTTCGCTCCTCTCGGTTAACGAGAGTCGCGGGTGACCATGACTTGTCGTTCCCGGATTTTCACAAATTGCCTAACGATGGGTGCCAAGCACCTCACAAGGACCAAAGAAAGGTCGCATGTCATCAAGCAAAGGTACCCGGACGAAAATTAGTGTATGACACTAATTTCGCTCCTCTCGGTTGACGAGAGTCGCGGGTGACCATGAAATTTCCGCATGAAAATGACTTGTTATTCCCGGAGGAACAAAAGGTGCAGAAGACTATGTCAGCCTCTGCATGCTATCAAGCGTTCTGTCTTACAGATAGCAAAAGAATGTTTATACGGATAACCACTCGGGTATTTCCGCGTATCATCGGGCCCGCCGCCTCTGGATGATACAAGGGTGCAGAATGACCAAACTTGGTCTCTGCTTGTCATCGGGCCCGCCGCCTCTGGATGACAAAAGGGTGCGGATAACCGTAAGGTATCTCCGCGTATCATCGGGCCCGCCGCCTCTGGATGATACAAGGGTGCAGAATGACCAAACTTGGTCTCTGCTTGTCATCGGGCCCGCCGCCTCTGGATGACAAAAGGGTGCGGATAACCGTAAGGTATCTCCGCGTATCATCGGGCCCGCCGCCTCTGGATGATACAAGGGTGCAGAATGACCAAACTTGGTCTCTGCTTGTCATCGGGCCCGCCGCCTCTGGATGACAAAAGGGTGCGGATAACCGTAAGGTATCTCCGCGTATCATCGGGCCCGCCGCCTCTGGATGATACAAGGGTGCAGAATGACCAAACTTGGTCTCTGCTTGTCATCGGGCCCGCCGCCTCTGGATGACAAAAGGGTGCGGATAACCGTAAGGTATCTCCGCGTATCATCGGGCCCGCCGCCTCTGGATGATACAAGGGTGCATGTCACATGACCTCAGGGTCAGTATGACAAAGATTATGGGGCGGCCGACAAAAGCAAGGCTCTTGCTCCTACGTATCCTCCAATGAGGAATTCAGACCTACGTAGTTCTTGATAACTTGTGAGACTTGAAAAGTCTCCATCGGAAAATGCTGACATCTCCGGAAAGGGCGCAGATGACCATATTGGTCTCTGCTCGTGAATCACACTTGGGGTCACTGAATGACGAGGTGCGGATAACCGTAAGGTGTCTCCGCGGGCTACCAGCTCTTGAGTCATGGCAACAAAAGGCGGTGTGGTCGACAAAAGCGAGGCTCTTGCTCCTATGTATCCTCCAATGAGGAACTCAGACCTACGTAGTTCTGGATAACTTGTGAGATTTGAAAAAGTCTCGGTGTTTTCTCCACTAAAATGCAAACATGCTTTAGCAAGGAGATAAATATTCCAACTGATTTAGAGCAGCATATGCTTTTTTGAGTGAAAAACAATGCGTCTACCGGGGAAGGAGAGTCTGCTGATGAAATCTCCCATAACCATAAATGAGATTTTGGATGTTAGCATTTCGTTTCTAAATGATCATTTAGAGGAAACACTGGGTTCGACAAAAATAGAAGAAATCCACTCAAAGTGTATCAATCTCGCACAGGTAAGTGTTTCATCCTAATTCCGAACCATAGATATGTCATGACTTGACTTTGCAAATTATTTCCTATCAAATCAAAAATTACACGCGTGATCATGGATCAATAGGGCTTCCCTTGGGAATGGGTTCTTTTGGTGGTTTCTTCTTTCGGCTTTTGTGTGTTTTTGGCTTTTGATTTTTCTGGCTTTTTTCTTTTTCTGTTTTTGTTTAGTGCGGGGCGAAAAAAAAAGTCACTAGCGCACGGGATTTTGGTTGGTAATCAAAGGGAGAAGACTATTTTAGGTCGTGGTTCCCTTTCCTTCTTTTTTCGTTCATTTGGTGACAATTCTGTATTGTTCAGATATTGTCCGGTCCAAAGACCTCTCTGCATATTCCTTCTGTTTTTCCTTAGATCCCCGATCAGGGGCTTTCTTTCCTCCTTCTTCTTCTTTTTTTTTTTTTTTTTTTTTTTTTTTTTTTTTTTTTACTTTCTCCCATTCTTTGATTGGGAATTTTCTTTCTTTTCTTTTTGCTTTCTCCCACTCTTTGATTGGGAATTTCCTTTCTTTTCTTTTTTTGCTTTCTCTTTGATTGGAAATTTTCCTTCTTTTCTTTTTTGCTTCCGAGGGTAAGGATTGACATTCTCACCCTAGGTCAAGGTTTATGGTGAGTCAGGATTTTGGCTCAAGGCTTGTAGAATGGCTAGACATGATACATGTCAGGGTTTGGTTTGGTTCAAGGATAAAAAGGGATGCCCCACATTATTTCCATGACACAAATGCAAAAATGATGATTTGGAAATTTTATGCAAAACTGGTTATGCATGCACCTATGTGGACACTCAAGTGTCAAACTTTTATGGTCATGTGATGCTAGGGCTCAGGATTTATTTCCTCTATTTTAAATCAACCCAATGTTTCCAAAATATGTTCTTTTATCAATTTGTGCATTCATCCGAGTCCATTTTGGGCGTCCGGGAAAACTTTCACAGCATTCACCCTTCAGGTGTATACACATTTTTTTCAAAAATTGGTTATGATCAATGAATTTTTTCAAAGAAAAGTTGGAAGTCATCTCTTTTCAAAAGCATGTTGGCTTTTCAGCTAGACAACTTATTTTTCTTTTTTCTCTTTTTTTCATTTGTTTATTTCTTTTTCTTGTTTGTTTTTTTTTTGTTGTTTTTTTTCCCTCATGAGGTATTTTGCTACCTAAACATGTGTATATTTTTGTGAGGTATTTTTGCTATACACACGCATATCTAAGGTATCTTGCTACCTAAACATACATATATATGTTTTGTTAAGGTATTTTTGCTATATACATGCATATCCAAGGTATCTTTCTACCTAAACATACATATATATATTTTGTGAAGTATTTTTTGTTTACATACATGCATATCTAAGGTATCTTGCTACCTAAACATACATATATATATTTTGTGAGGTATCTTTTTGCTACATACATGCATATCTAAGGTATCTTGCTACCTAAACATACATATATATATTTTGTGAGGTAGTTGTTTGCTACCTAAATTACATACATGCATATCTAAGGTATTTTTCACTACCTAAACACGCATACATATATTTTGTGAGGTATGACTACCTTCCGAGCTTGTGCTCGTTTTATTTAAATTCTTAGGATCATGAGCAACTAGGTGTGTCCTACTATGACTTGAGAAAAAGTGATCAAATAACAAGCATAGATTCAAAAGGTACTAGGTTGCCTCCTAGCAGCGCTTCTTTAACATCTTTAGCTGGACGCCTGATGGCTTGTAGGTCACGGACCTAGTACTTTGCTTACCTTTGGCTTTGGACTTGGTCGCCTGCTGGTCGGCCATGTGTCGTAGGCAACGCTCTAACCTTTTTGCGGATGAGCTGAGGTGAACTCTAGAGGTGGTGGCGGTGTGTCTATTGCCCGCTACCGGCCATCCCAATGCTGCTGTGGTGTTTCGCCCTGCGCCTGCCTGGGGGCGCAGTACTTCTTGATGAAAGCTCGATTAGTAGGGGGCCTGATGCCCTTGCTGGAGGTGACAGGTACTCCGTAGAACTGACAGAGACCCGTAATTAGAGCTTGACAACTCCAAGACCCTGTTGGACTTCTTCGGGTCCACTGGGTGTCTTGCAGGCGCGATCCCTGCAAACAATAGATGAAATCAAAAATCAGTTGAGCGATGTGCATACTTACCTATGATGACGTGACCTTGCCGGGGGGGTACGGGCACCCTGTAGGACTGATAGAGGCCCGTAACCAGAGCTGAAAACCCCAGGGCCCTGTTTGACTTTTTCGGGTCCACTGGGTGTCTTTGTGGGTGCGATCCCTGCAAACAATAGATGGTATCAGAAATCAGTTGAACCATATGCATACTTACCCACGTCGGGACGACACAGACCAACTGATACTTTTGCAGGGGGAGATTGGCAATGCGGTCGTTGGGCAGAATGTTGCTAAGTAGCAATGTCATCTATATCTGTGTAAGAGTGGTCATGTTGGTGCGCATGATCCGCACTCGTCTCTTTGCAGCGGCACGGGTGAAATCTTGCCCCGGTATGCATAGTAGCTGTGTGATAGCCTCCCTTTCTAGTTGTGCTTGCACAGTTGGCCCTCCTCCAATATTAGGGGGTGGCCTAGGAACCGTTAAAAGGAAACTACTGGCCCCTTAACCGGGAGTGAAAGTCTCGGTTAAGCATTTAAGGGCAGAGGACCTTAAATCCTCTTAAGGTGTGGATGTGGAGCACACTGAAAATGAGGACACGTAGCCCTCTAAAGGTGAGGGTGTGTAGCCCTACGTTGGCGAGGACGTGTAGTCCTCTCAAGGTGAGGGCGTGCAGCCCTCTGTTGGCGAGGACGTGTAGTCCTCTAAAGGTGAGGGCGTGTAGCCCTACGAAGGTGAGGACATGCAGTCCTCTGATGGCGAGGGCGTGTAACCCTCTGAAGGTGAGGACATGCAGTCCTCTGATGGCGAGGGCGTGTAGCCCTCTGAAGGTGAGGACACGCAGTCCTCTGATGGCGAGGGCGTGTAGCCCTCTGAAGGTGAGGACATGCAGTCCTCTGAAAGTGAGGACACACAGTCCTCTTAAGGTGAGGGCGTGCAGCCCTCTGTTGGCGAGGACGTGTAGTCCTCTGAAGACCAGGGTACTAGTACCCGAGGGTCCATCCTTATGAGAAAGCAAGAGATCGACTCATCGAGAGAGCCGGTCATCCCAAATTCAAAAGATTTGGACATTTAGATGTAGGGAATCTATGTAGTTAACATGATTTTGAGGGATGCAAATGCATGCAACCTTTGTTGTGAAATTTGGGTAAATGCGGACTTTGTATGAAACAATGCAATGTAATGGAAAGTTGTACAATGTTCATGGCATTCTTTCCCTATTTTGTGATTTTGATTTTGATTTGATTTTGATTTTTTTTTTTTTGGAAAACACAGATTGACTGCCCTTTTGAAAAAGGTGATAATTCATGCAACCTCATCCTATCTTTTTGCAAATCTCTTCGGGAACTCCCTCAGAGTGTATGTTCTTTTTGATTTAGTCACTTGACCATTTTGGAGTGACGGCAATGCATTGAAATCCTAGGGTTTGTCCCTTTTTTTTTGTTAAAAACATCGATGGGTGAGAACTTTTGATCGGCCCCTATGTTCACTTGAGGCTCATGCACGGTGCCCCTCATTGCCCCAGTGTAAGGCTTTGAGGTACCAATCGTTTTCTTTCGTCATGACCTTGTAGGAGGGAACCTATTGGGTGAGAACTTCTAATCTGCCCCTAGGTTCACTTGAGGCTCATGCACGATGCCCCTCATTGCCCCAGTGTAAGGCTTTGAGGTACCAATCGTTGTCTTGTTTTCATAGCCTCGTAGTGAGGAAGAATGAAAGAAGCAGTTGATTCTTGCAAAAAGAATTTTCCAAGGACGAGAAATAGTTGAAGGATTTTTTGATGGATTAAGTCAAATGACTCCTATGTAGAAGCAAGATGTTTTGATGTCTTGATGATGCTAAAGGATCAAGTGCTTCTAAGTTTTATTCAAGACAAGAATCCAAGAAAGTCAAGATATATGATCAAGTTGATTTCTAGAATCTTTTGGAAGAAGTTTCCAAATTGAAAAAACAAAAGGTTTGACCAAGGAATTCTATCCTTTCAAATTGAGATTTGCTCTCTGGTAATCGATTACCAGCAGTTTGAAAATGTTTTAATTCAAATTTTTAAAACCTGTAATTGATTACATAAGTCTTGTAATTGATTACCAGAGGGGATTTTCAGAAAATAATTTCCAAGAGATATATCTATTCAAATGTTTTATGAATGGCCATTCAAATGTTTTAAAGAGAGTTTTCATTGCCCAAACAGTTTTATCCTCTCGAAAGATCAAGAGTTTTTCTGAACTGAAATGTCTTATCCTCTCAAAAAGATTCCTTGGTCAACCACTTGCTTATTCAATAAGGAATTTTGATTGATCTTCATTTTACAATCTACCTTTTTTACCTTTTAAGAGAGATTTCTTCTTCTTATTTCTGAAAAGGGATTAAGAGACCGTGGGTCTCTTGTAGTAGAGGATTCTTGAACACAAGGGAAGGGTTGTCCCTATGTGCATTGTTAATCCGAAAAGAGAGAGTGAAAGTTTAATTGGGGAATAATCCCCTCTTCTTCTCAAGGTAACTGAGGCCATTTGTCCAACATCCTATTCTTGTCCAACATCCTATTCTTGATAACTCACTTCTCTCTAAAAAGACAAAATATTTTTACTTGAAAACACAGTCAATCAAATGCCTTTTTATTTTTTATTTTGAAACTTATTTTTTATTTTGAAACTTATTTGTTTTGAACTTTGCTCGTTGTTTTACGGCACCCCCACCAACGTGCAAGATGAGTAATCTCTGATGAGTAATCTCTGATTGAACGGTCTTGGAAGTCAACACTCAGGAGCGCAGGTTGCTTGAGCAAACAGACCAATGGCTTGGAAGTTGAATAAGCAAAGATGTGTTCGTGAGAGGATGTCCATTTTATCTATATCATTTAACATTGTAACTGTGGTTTATGGCATAAACTTGGAAATCCTGATGAGTCATAACAACAGCTTCCAGAATTGCCCCATGTAGGGTGTTGCTTGTTAATGTTAGGATTCAACAAGCGATTCTCCTCAAATTTCAGCTAGCCCGTATCAATTAGACCTTGCACCTTACGCTTCAGAGCCCTACAATGCTCAATGGAACGCCCCGGGGCTTCTCCGTGACAAACACACGTTGCGTTCGAGTCGTATTCTCGGAGAAATGGAGGTTGATGAACCTTGGCTAGGGTTATGGCTACCATTGAATTATCAAGTAGATATGGGAGCAAGTCAGCATAGGACACTGGAATTGGGGTGAATTCTACAGGCTTTCTCGTTGCAAATTTCATTTCTTGGTTGGTGTTTTTGGTTTGTGCTAAAGGTGGTGTTCGTCATTGGAAGTGCGGTAGACAGGCTTTGTGGTTGATTTAGGGATGGCCTTTGTGGACAACTGGGCGGTGGGTAAGGAGGAGGTTTGTTATTGGCTGAGTAATGATATTGTTGGGTTGGTGGGAAACTTGGCCGTATAGGAATGGCAGTCACAACATGGGTTTCTCCCTCTTTCTCACCCTCTTCATTTGCCCCAGTTTTCTCAGTCGTCCTAGTAGGATGATCAAATTTGCCTCTTTTCGAACCCACATCGATCCTTTCACTGGCGAAGACCAAATCCGCAAAGCTTTGAGGGTGCGTAGCCCACCATCTTTTCATAGTAGAGTATCGATAATGTGTCTACCATCACGATCATCGTCTCCCTTTCCATCATTGGGGGTACCACCTGGGCCGCCAGATCCCTCCACCTTTTGGGCGTGTTCTTTGAAAGATCCGTCCCCCTTTTTGCAAATGTTCTGTAGTTGCATCCTATCCGGAACCATATCAAAATTGTACTGATACTGCCTAACAAAGGCAACCATTAGGTCCTTCCAAGAATGGACTCGGGAAGATTCCAAGTTAGTGTACCATGTAACAGCTACCCCAGTAAGACTTTCTTGGAAGGAATGTATTAGCAATTCCTCATCTTTTGCGTATTCCCCCATCTTCTGACAATACATCTTTAGATGGTTCTTGGGACAAGTAGTCCCCTTGTACTTGTCAAAGTCCAGCACCTTGAACTTGGGAGGGGTGATGATATTGGGTACTAGGAACAACTCTTTTAGGTTAGCAAAGGCATAATCTTCACCTCCTTCAATGGCCCTGAGCCTTTCCTCTAGATGATCCAACTTTCCCATTCCTGCCATAGTCATGAGGGTTTTTAACCGCTGTGGAACGTGAGGGTTGTGGTTGTGGATGATATTGAGGGCCCTCCAAAGTGTTTTGCAGGGGTATACCACCAACTGCTTGCCCTTCAGTAGCATATCCGAGGCAAGGCTCGAAGTTGGCTAGATCGTGGTGGGGAATTTCATGTGTCTCCTCCATGGGTCGAGAGACATGTGCATGATCAGATTGAGGTTGTTGGCTCTTAATGAGTATGGGAGTGGAGTTATTGACATCCTCATTGGGAGGCAAACCATATGGTGGGAAGGCGTGCTTGTTTTGAATTTGCACATCATGGGGTCATCCGTACTTCCCAAATCTTTGCCTACCATATTTGAGGTTGGATGATTCATTTGCTTGAGGCCAGATGGGAGCATCGGGTTCACCTTAGCGACAGCGCTAGTAGCGGCAACTATAACCGCATTGGCTTCCATTATCTTCTTCATGCTCATCATGGCCTCCATCATTGTGGCCATTTTCTCTTTAATGGCCTCCATGTCGGCCTTCATCTTCTCTTGTATCTCCTCTACTTCACCCATTACTCTAGCTCTAGCACAAGTTCGGTGAGGACGCCGTAAAGCATGTTTTTTTTTTTTTTTTTATAACAATGATTAAGTTCATTTTATTTTATTTTATTTTATTTTTCAAGGAAAGAATGCAATGAGCAATGCAACCAATGAAAAGCATGGATGTATGCGAATGATGTACAGTTGAAGATTGCGAAATTTTACGCAGGATATGGGGTTGAATCAATTTAGATTTTCAACATGGTCCATGACATCTTTGTCAAGGTGAAACTGGAAGTAACAAGGACATCAACAATCCTAAATATGTTTGGTAGTAGACGAAGTAGTGATGTGACTCGATTCATCTTTTGCCCCAATTTTGCAAGACGGTTACTTCCATATTTCAACTTGACTTGATGAACCTTTTTGTAAAAGCATGAGCTTGGTTCAACCCCGTATCCCAGGGAATGGCAATTTTGATCGCCAATACTTCAACAACGTTTCATAGGGATGAAAGACTCGAGAATATGCATGCTATGCATGGAAAATGTAATTATGAGATTGAGATGCCCGAAGAAACACCCTTTCTTAGTTAAACATGCATCAGGTACCATGTTCAATCATTTTGTTTTGTTGTTGTGTGTTTTTTTTTTTTTTTTTTTTAGAAATGGGTTTATGATCCCAACATGGTTGGCTCATGGTGCCTAACACATGCAACTAAGAATGTAGTGTGAAGTTTCACGCTTCCCCTTTTTTTGTTTTTGTAGAGGAAAACACAAGGATGAGCAAACATGAAAACAAATGGTATGCAATTTTGCAGATCAAAAAGTTTGTTGAACGCATATGCATGATGATGCCATGACTCATGCAAAATGTGAGGCTGGAATATGATAACGGACAAATGCAGGAACGATATGCTCATTATGATGTTATGAAGAGATGCTTATGCGATGCATGATATGAATGCATTTTACGGACGCGAGAGCCTGGAAAATTATCTCTTCTTACTTGCGCATTTGGGGGCGCAGTGCCCCATGTGTACAATTAAGAAGGTGATATGGACCTTCCAGCTTCCCGTGACAAAGGACGAGACCAACATACAATGCATGCTAGAGATAAAATGCGGGAGTGACTTGATTCGCACTGATTTTTGGAGTAAAAACGAGGGATAAACTCATTTTTTTCAAAAAGTTATAACTAGTCAAGATCTGAGCGACAATACAAACTTCCTAGCGGTTTCTAATCATATTGTCCATTAAGTCTATCATATGTTGACAATAGCTGAGAAGTCCGTGGATCTCCTCGGGGGCGGAGTAGGTGTCCGCCATTGCTTTGGCCTTGGCTAGCAATCGGGGAAGTTCTTGACTCCTGTTCAAAGTAAGAGCAAATCGGTCCGTCCACATTGTTGCCTCTTGGTGCAATGAATCAATTACCCTTTCCCTTTTCAACGCACGAGCGGTGACCTTGTAGCGGATAGACGGGCCTACCTTCTTGGAGAAAAAAGGTGTGAAACCAGCCACACATAGAGAGCCAGTGCACAACAAAGAATTCTTGCGCTGCTCTTTTCACATCCCCGGCCGAACGTGTCATACATGGCCAAAATGGCGACGACTGGGCTTTCCTTGCCATGATGAAAGGCGAGGAAAGCGTCAATCGCTACTAGGTCCACTAACCCTTCCATATTCGGAAAGAGGACAACTCCAAAGATCAAAAACGCCAAGATGTCAATAAAAGAAAGCCCATTCGCCTTGATTTTCCAAGGTCTTTGCCCTTTCCTCCAAACACTTCCTTGGTACTCCGACTACTCCATTTCTGTTTTGCTTTAGACGTTCCAACTCTTGTGCTGAGATTTTCACTACCTTGGCAACTCTTGTCGTGGAGGGATAGAACCCAAAGAAAAGATATGGCTTCCTTCCTCCCAGTTGGCATCCCAGGATTTCTTCCAACTCTTTCACAGTCGGCACTAGCTGGAAGTCCTCAAATGTGAAGCACCTTAGGGGCTGGTCATAATACTGGGAAAGGGATGCAATCGGTTCCATGGAGACTTCTACCCTAGCTAGGTCCCAAATCTTACCATAGGTTTTGCGGAAGGCTTACCGTTGAAGTTGACCCATTAATTGCCCCAACTCTCCTAAACTAGTGACCTCTAAGCTCTTGATTTTGACTTGATAGAACCTCTTTTTAAGCGAAGGCTTTTGACTTGATCCCATGTTTTACTAAAGTGAAATAAAATCTAGTGCGAATCAAAACTCTGACATCTATCATGGGTGGAATGGATGAATGCATGAAGAAATGCATATGACACAGATGCAATTTACGAATACGGGAGCCCGAGAAACTGTCTTCTTCTTAGATACAACGTCTAGGGGTAGCAAAGTGCCCCAACGTATGTATTTAAAACGGTGACACGGACCCCTCGTTGGTTTGTTTACAGAGGGGATCAAGACAGAACCCATGTGCGATGCATATGCGAAAGGCGCAACACGGGAATGTACATAGTATGA
This sequence comes from Glycine max, assembly GCF_000004515.6. Taxonomy (NCBI): domain Eukaryota; kingdom Viridiplantae; phylum Streptophyta; class Magnoliopsida; order Fabales; family Fabaceae; genus Glycine; species Glycine max. The sequence continues at coordinate 23,716,308 of NC_038250.2, forward strand.
CAATACTCACTGAATATAAGTAAAAGGGTATATGACACTTATGCATGGCAGTGTGAAAAATGGCACGCAGCGTGTTTGCTCCGTGACCCTATTTAAGGGACCTATAAGGGAGAGAGCTAACTAGGCTTTTAGTAATAACCCCCAAGGTAGTCATATCTCTTTTGATAGTTTCTAGAGGTATCATTCTCTTCGAAAAACATATTGCAGCAGTAGGGACTACTAGCAACAATAAGTTTTCAAAGAAAAAAGCTCTAGATGAGGGTTCACTGTAATCAAGCAAGTCGGAGACCTAGCATGACCACAGATTCACCTCCGCTCCTTATGTTCCCATGAACCCGGGTATAGGGCCCTTTTTCACTCACAGTGTGTGCAAATAGTGTTGGTGTTTGTGTGCATCAAATGAATAAATATTTACCCCATGCATACATTTTAAAACGCACTAAAAGCAACAAAGAGTTTATATACATAAGAACATAATGAAGGAAAACCAACAAAGGGATAAGTCACGGTAAAACATTGCACAAGATTAAATGGCCTAACTCTCTAAAAACAGTCCCCAGTGGAGTCGCCAACTGTCGCAACCTACCCTTCGGCGGGAGGGCGACGCGTGACTCGCGGGATGCGTGTTCCATGAAAGGAATACGCACGGAGTCGCCACCAACGTTTATTTGAGGAAAACGTCGGAAAAACCGGAAAAGACGCGATCTACGAACTTTTAAGTGAAAGGTTCGGGAGTTGTATTTACGCACGGGGAAGGTATTAGCACCCCACACGTCCGCCCCAAGGGACGGCAGCCTTTAATCGAATGTGCAAACATGACTTTGATTTTTTATGTTCCCTTTTTATGTCCTTATATCCTTTATACCCTTTTTATATTTTTCTTTTTTGTGGTCGGCAAGGGTGTTTCCCTTTGCTCCTACGTATTCCTCAATTTGGGATGAGAAAATCAGACCTACGTAGTTCTTTTGGAACAAAGTGTTTGGTTAAGTTGTTTTTTTTATCTTTTTGCAAGATATATTTTGATTGAAAAAAGGTCATTTGAGGTGTTGGACCATTAAACGGTATTTTGATTTTGAAAGGAGAGAAACGTTAAGGCATTGGACCATTAACGATCTCTTGTTTTTGAAAGGAGAGAAACGTTAAGGCATTTGGACCATTAACGATCTCTTGGGGTGGTCGACAAAAGCGGGGCTTTTGCTCCTACGTATCCTCAATTGCGATGAGGAAATCAGACCTACGTAGTTCTTGCAAAAGCGGTAAAGTCACATGTTGATTTTATGCTTTTGAACGGTCCATGTTAACCGATAAAAGCAAAGAGGACCGTTTAAGGCGTTGGACCTTAAAACGGTTTTTAGTGATTTTTCGGAAAAAAACTTGATTTGTGAGTTGATTTTTGTCTTAGTTTCACTTTGGTTTATTAATCAATTCATTCAAGGAAACTTCCAAAGAAAAACGTCCGATTGATTTTTTTTATTATTTTATTCAAAGATATTTTGATTATTTTATTATTATTTTTCAAGATATTTTGATTATTTTATTATTATTTTACTTTTTTTGGTTTAACCGAGGTTATAGCGTGAACGATCGGTTAGATTTCGTTTTAAAAGTGATTAAATGAGATTACAACACAAATGATCGGTTGAAATTCATTTTATCATTTATTAGGTGAGAAAACGGCTTAAATAAATGGTTAAAGCACGTTAAAAACTGAAGAAAAGAAAACTGAAAGTAAACGAAATTAAAGTGAAAGTACACAAAACAAGAAATGAATTGAAAGTCTCGAATTCGAAAACTTACCCGTTGAAGAACGAAGAACGAACGAAGAACGGATGAAGAACGACGAAGAACGATGAAGAATTTCCACAGAATCCCTTACGGAAGCGTTTCGGAAGCGCCTCGGCTTAGATTTTCTTCACGGAAACGATTTTTCCAAGCAAATTCGAAAGAGAGAGAAGTGCCAAAGGGGCTGAACATTTTGAAACAGCTCCCCCCTCCCCTATTTATAGAAAAAAAAAAGAGGTGCCTGCCGCCCAAAGACTTAATGAAGAAGATTTCTAAGCGCACCCGAATTACTAAGTTCACCCCCCTTTTCGTATTTTACGGAAAAGTTACGGAAGCCTTACGGAACTGTTTTCGAATTTGATTTTCATCTTTTTTCTTTTCCCTTTTACCAATGTTAAGTGGAATATGCTTACCCAAGGTTTTCGGAAATTTTACGGAAGTATTACGGAAGCCGCGGAAGCCCCGAAAACCATTTTTCAAAAACGTGGAGGAGCTTGCCGCCCAGTTGCTTCCTCCTTAAGCAACCCAACTTCCAAAATGTTCTAGAAGGGCCTAGATTTGAATTTCTATTTACACCCCTATCTTGATAAGTTCACCCCCTTACCTTTTTTGGTGATTCTTTTTTCGTAAAGTTACGGAAACTTACGAATCTCGTAACGATACTTGTTTTCTTTCCGTAATGTTACGGAACCTTGCGGATTACATAATCATCCCCCTTTTGACTTACGGAATGTTACGGAACCTCACTTAATTATGCAACGATGCTTCCATTTGATTTCCGGTGTGTCACGGAAACTTACGGATTGTGCATCAATATTTTTTTGGTTTTTCGGCATGTCCTGGAATTTCACAAATTGCCTAATGATGGATGCCAAGCACCTCACAAGGACCAAAGAAAGGTCGCATGTCATCAAGCAAAGGTCCCCGGACGAAATTAGGGTATGACAATAGTGAAGCGAATGTGACCTTTTTACCTGTGTGAATTTGTTTAAGTGATTTGAATAACATTGATTTAATTAAATTCTGGATTTTTATTTGTTTTTCTTAAGTATATGTATGAAGGGGTAGAGGGTGTCACATCGAGTGCATCTGAGTTTGTAGGACACGGTTGGGCTACTAGACAAGCACAATTGGACGCGACCCACCATCCAGGCATGGACATACGTAGAGCATGTCATCTTCATGTGCAGATCATCGGGCGTAGAGCATGTCGTCATTGCGCATAGACCGCCATGCTCAGGTCACATCAGACCTCGTTCATTGCGTAGACCGGGAAAATAGAAAATGAAGGAAAAACCTCGTGGCCATAGTGAATAGCCTTCATCATAGCATAACAACTATCTTTGTTGTCGCTGACGAGTGCCCCCACCTTCATTGTCGTCACCACTTCCACGACTTAGTAATGTTGCATCTTAGGACTGCACTTACTAGTCGAACAGAGAAGCAAAAATAGTAAAAACATTGCATTTTGATTTCTCTTACTTGTTGTTGGGTCACCCTAGCTAGAAATAGAAAAAGTGGATTGCTTGTATTATTTAGACCCCCACTACCAATAAATGACAAATTGCAAGAACGATAATATTTATTATTTAAATGATTATGAAGACATAATTTTTCTTAGATTTAACATCATATGAATATATAAATTTTATTGTCATGTTTGATCATATTTAATTGTTAAACAAGTGGTCTCAATAACTTAAGAGGGGGGTGATGATGCAATCCTACCCCCAAGGGCATTGGATAGAAAACTTCAAGAAGATTGGGCCAAAGATGCAAGAGAAGGCCCTAAGGTTCTCATGAGCCTTAGGGTAGATTTCGGGCTCATGGACTAAGTATGAGCCCACTTATCTTTGTACATATTAGATTAAGGTTTCATTAATTTTGGGCCTCGTATTTAGGGCTCCATAATGTAGGTAGGGTACCCTAGAAATGTTGGATTTTCCAGCCTTTGTATTTTAGGGCACCTAGACTAGTTTTTGTTTTAGGGGTAGTTTTGTAATTTCACATGCATTGACTGAATATTTGATGTGTGTGTTGAGAAATAAATTTAATTGAATTGGGAGAAGCCCAATCCAATTAAATTTTAGAGGGGGGAGGTGAGCATTTGCTTGCTACACCCCATTGCCACATCATATAGTCACACTTTGTGCATGTCCTTCATGCTTTACATGCCTCATGACACCTAAGCACACTTAGTGGAGAATCTTGGACTTGATCTTGGATTAGTGGGCTGAACCATGTCTAAAATTCACTAATCATAATTAGTGAAATTTTGGCTCCACAAATTCAAGTGAAATTTGAATAGAAATTCAAATTTCCCTCCAATTTTGTGTGACACTTAGGCTATAAATAAAGGCTATATGTGTGCATTTTTCCAACTTTGATCATTTGAAAATTAAACTTCAGATTTCAGAGCTCTTTTAGAACACAAAATTTCGTGCTCTTCTCTTCCTCTCCCTTCATTCATCTCCTTCTTCCTCCAAGCTCTTATCCATGGCCTCTTATGGTGGTGAGCTTCTTCTAGACTCATCTTCTCCTTGAAGTGGCATCTCCTCTCTCTCTTCCTTCTCCATTCCGCTTCCATTCATCTTCCAAGAAGCAAAGGAATCCATTGATGAAGAAAATCCTAGGCCTACAAGCTCCAATGGAGCTTACATCATGTGGTATCAAGAGCATCTTCATCTAGGTGATGTTCTTTTGCTTCCTCTATCTTTTTGTTCGGTGAATTCTCTTTAATTCCTTGTTCTTCATCTTATTCTCCATGTATATCCTCCATTGTCTTGTGGTTTGGTTCTGTTTAGAGTAGATTAAAAAAAATCGATTAAATCTTAGATCTACACTTGTTCTTGCATTTCTATGATTCAAATTTTGTAGATCTACTCTTGAATCATGTTTTTGTGTTGATTTTAGGTTCTATCATTTTTTCATTCATAATATTCTTGTGCTGAACCTTAGATCTAAATTTTCTTCCAAAATATTGATTAGAAAAAAAATACAAAAATCTAAGTGTAAATCACTTAATCCATGTTGCCTATGATGAAGTTAAGTTGTGGTGCTGAGTTGTGGCTGGATTTGTGAATCAAATAAGTCTTAATCTCTCTTGAATTTTTTTATTCAAGATAATTGAGCATAAGCAAACACAAATTGTAACTATCTAAGCCTTAAGCAACATAAACACTACTCTTGATTTCTAGGTTGAAATCGCTGGTGCTGGTAGCTTGAACATACGAACTTGTATAAATTACTAGGAATTGGTCACTATGTGTTTTGAGTTGAAAGTTTTACTGAATTTTCTAGACATCTGGACCGAAATTATAAAAAAAGAACCAAGTGATTTGGATTAAAGAAAAAATAATAAAAATCACACAAGTTAGCAGAAAAATCAGTGTCCAGGAAAAAAAAGTGAAAGGGAAGTGTGCTTGTTGTTTTGGCTCAAAATTTGTTCTATAATTGGTGCCTATTTTATACCAATCCTAGTTCTGAAATTTCAATTGAAAATTATTGTGAAAACAAGTGCCAAAACTAGAGGTTCCTTGAGTCTTTTTTTTTATAGTTTTTTTACTCTACTCTAGAGCCATTCTAAGTTTCTCTTTGAGTCCTAGCTTGCTTTTATGTGCTTTTCATTGCTTTAATTGTTGAATCATCCTTGAAAATTTGTCTTGTTAAAACTTTTTTGGTTTATCTTTCATCTAATTTTTTGGTCTTTGGTTATTGCTTGTCTCTTTGTTTCCTTGTTTGTGAGTTGCCATATAGGGAATGGGAAAGGAGGATTGGTGCAACCACCTTAAGAGCTATTGGAATAAGAAGCGCCCCAAATTGAGTGAAACACAAAAGACAGAATAGCCACCAAAATTGAGGACTTTTTTTTTTGTAATTTGTAATTGGAAATTTTCTTTGCTTTCAAACATTGTAACAAAAAGGCCTTTCATTGGAAGTAAGTTGGGGAGCCTCTAATAGGTCACCGTACTTCCATTTGTGTGTAATAATTTTAGGCAATTTTCCCTTAGGATAGTTGTGGCGTCCCTAAATAATGATTGGTTTAATTGTAATAATTTAAATAACAGAAACCATGAGAATTTTTTTTTCTTTTCTTTTCTCTCTCTTTTCACGGTAATTAAATTCAGAAGGAAAATTATCACTATAAAGTCCTGAATGGCCAGTTCACAACTCTATTCGGAGTCATTTCTTTCTGATCACTCATAACCTCTAAACTATTTTGCTCTTTCAAAAAGAAAAGTATATCAACCATCATTTTAGGACGTCACGTAAAAGAAATAATAAAATGCGGTCGATAAACTCTTTTTAATAAAGTTTGTTAACACTTCCTTTTCAAATAACAAGATTAAACATAATTACATTCATCATCTAAAACTGTCCAAATTATGGGAGTTTGAAAAATACATAGTGACATCCAGAGCAAAGGTATCAACTGTGGTGGCTTCAGCCACATATATACAATCATCAAAATTTCTATACAATAGGTCTACCCACCCAAAAATCAAAAGAGTAAACCTAGCAGTCTGTACTAGATACACCCACCCACAAAAGTATGTAAACCTAGTCTAAGGAGCCGTCTGCTATGATGAAGAGTCTTCACTATTCGCTGTCTCTCCAGGGCCGCTCTCCTCTGTAGAGTCTGCCTCAGATGCTGACATGATATCCTCTGGAGAATCCACTTCAGGGAGTGGGTCTTCATCATCCTCAGGTAAGTCAAGGTCATCCACAGCAGGTTCAGGAGGTAACTCCTCTGGGTCCTCCTCAGGATCTTCTTCAGAGAATGACACCTTTATCACTTGGACTGGCTCCACTAGTCAATATGGAGTAGGTGTAGGTAGTATCCACTCCATAGGCTCCTGAAGCGTGCGTGCGGGTTCCTCTGAATGTACCAATGAAGTAGTAGTGAGTCGAATCGTGCCACGGAATCGGCACCTCTCATTGCCTTCGAGGGTCTCCCAAACTCCCTCTAGGCACTCCATCACCACGCGATCATGGATTAACTGCGCTGCCATCACAATCTGCAAGAAATAAAAGAAAGAGGGTAGACTCTTTCACAAGAAATCTAACTACAGGAAACAATACCATGCATCCCATAACGGCTACGCATAGTCAAAATATCCTTCTCAAGGGATTTCCTCTCTGGTAATCGATTACCAAAGTATGTAATCGATTACCAATGCCCAAACTCGAGTTACACAGCTTCTGCACATGGAAACCAACAAATTACACTGTGTAATCGATTACACCTAACTGGTAATTGATTACCAGTTCCCTGTTACTCTTTGTAATCGATTACACCCCATTGGTAATCGATTACCAGAGGCCACCTTAACATCCTGTCTCAATTTTTAAGCCCTGTAATCGATTACACACCCTTGGTAATCGATTACCAGAGGCCATTTTAACTTCCTGTCTCCATTTTTAAGCCTTGTAATCAATTACACACCCTTGGTAATCGATTACCAGAGGCCAACTTCCAGATACCACTCAAGATTCATAGCTGGCCAGCCACCACACAAGCCTCCTTGCTTTGTGGTCTTTGTTCTTTTATTGGTTGACTGTCAGGAGCTCGCCTGTTTAGGTACGTCATAGGTTCTCACTAACTGACTATGCCCGGGTTGGGTCGGGATTGGTCAAGCTTGGTTTTGCGCAATAGCACCCCACCTGACGTCCCCAAGGTCTCCTGACCCCCGCGACATATCTCTAGGTACCACTCTGTGGCCAACAAACAAAAGTAGGAAGACTGACTCTTCCACACTTTCTCACATCAAGCTTGTTGGATTATGGGGTACCCGTCATATGTGGTACTAGGTGGCGATCGGGCGATGGCGCAAATCAACTCTCCCACTTCCACAAATCAAACATGAACCCACCATCCCCAGTTGCCCACCTTCAACTGAGCTCACATACTCCTACGTAGCCCTTATCCTCGTTCCTCTCAGCACCGGGTCCCCATAAACCCTTCCAAGCTTCCACAATATCCAAGCAATTAAATTCCAATTACCATGAAACTACCCTAAACCAAGAAAACTAGGCAGAGGCAGAAAACTCTGCCCAAAACACATTCCAATACCACAACTTTCCCTACTCAAATACCCCAGTAACATTCTCTTCGTTCCGATTCAGTGACCGTTGGATCGACTTGAAAATTTTACTAGAGGTTCCCAGTACAAAAATCTACATTTTGACCGTTGGGATCCGCTAGAAAATTTCCAGAACTCAATATGTACTACCTTTCCCATAACCATCAATGCACAAGCATTTTCTGCACATGTTGAAAAATTCTGCTGGACAAATTTGACAGCTTTTTGCTGCACAATTTGGCAAATTTCGAAATCCATCTTACCCACATCCAATTTTGCTCAAATTGGATCCTACAAGTCCTAAATCATGTATAAATCATATTTAAACCAAAAACAAGCTTCAGACCAAGGCAATTCAAAATCTAGGTATCTAAAACCCATCAATTTAGTGGATTTTCAAGGTTTGAGAAGTGAAAATGAGAATGGGGTAATTTTGGAGTAAACTTTCATCTCAAACAAGTCTATAACATTAATTTAGACTTGCTCAAACTGATTTTAAGGCGAAAACTCCACCGATTCAAGATTTGACCCCTCAACACCCAATTTACCCTAGAAATGACTCTCGCTTTCACATTTATCACTCATTTTTCTCATTTGCTCTGCCCAAGCTTTCCTACAAGTCCTAATTGACATTTTAAATTAGGATCAACTCACTTTAGACTCCAATTTACACTAACCCCAAATTTAGCTTTTCAAACCCTCAAAATCTCACACTTTTCCACTCACATCGCTACCATTCTCACATTTAACCCTTGGTTAACTCTCCCCCTCATCCCTACCAGTTTTCTACCAACAATTTCAGCATATACACATCACAAAGCATCATCATAAAACCCTAAAACAGAATGGGTAGCTTTACTGACATCAAACATGTCAAGTTTAGCATGCTTTCAACAAATTCTTTCACAAATAACTACCATAAGGCATAGACCTAGTAGAACTGCCCATCATATCTCCCAAAAACCCAATACCCACGAAATTCATGTGAGAAGAAGTCCACCCATACCTGAAATTCGAAGTCCCACAACGTAGAGGTGCGCTTCACGACTCCGAAAATGGCTTCCTTTTGCAATTTGGAGTAGAAGTGATGAGCAATTTTGGAGCTTTAATGGAGGCTTCAATGGAGAGGAAGAAGAAGAAAAGCTACATGGGAAGAGAGGAAAAGCTTTCTGAATTTCTGCTGAGTGAAGAGAGAGAACGTGGCTTTTATTTTAAAAAGATTTTCTCTTTCCTTTTCCTAAAAGCTATGCCACATGTCTCATTTTGAGTGGAGCAAAAAAGGGGCCCACTTTTTCTCTTGATGTGACTTCATACTCAGCCACAAGGAGAGAAAAAAAATTGACCTTTTGAATGCTAAAATCTTGCCTCGGTTTGTGTGCCACTTCTCTGGATCCAATTCCTCACGTTTCTCTGCACCCGTCGGGGCCCGTTTTCGAAAGTAGGCAATATTTACATCAAAACGCTCAGAATGAAACCTTGAACGTGGTTCAGAGGTTGGTTTTGTTAAATTTTTAGTTGCATGCAAAACGATAATTTTTAGACTAATTAATTGAGGATTAATCTATAATTGTCCAGTTATGGATTACTCTTCGTTAATCAGCCTAACCCGCGTATCTTTCCCCCAATGTACATACTTCTACCATGAGTATATATATATATATATATATATACACTGAATAATACACACACACACACATATATATATATATATATATAAAGATATATATAATTATTTAAAATATAACGCTTACAAAATTCCGGGTAGAAATTCTAGGATGTCACAATAGTGAGTGTTTTGTTGGGAACCTTAAATGAGGTCATCCAAACACTCTTAGGATCCGCCTAGTTTGCATTTCTTGCACTTTAATTGCTTGCTTAGTTTTATAGCTTATTTCCTTTACCCTCCATTGTCAAACCGCCTAGATAGCTTGCCTTTTACCAATTAGTTTTTACCTTATCTTTAACACCTCTTTTAGTGTTTATTTTGGCTAGTTTCAACCATATTTTCTTTTACCTTTTGTTTTCAAACCCCTAACAAGAAAGAACCATAACTTAGGAACCAACATGAGTCTTCATTCTTCATCTAGTGTTAATGGTGAGGGTTCTACTCCTAAGGACCCCTTGTATAAGATATTAGATGAGTTGAGATCCCTTAAGTTGTGGAAAGAAAAACAAGAGAGAAAAAAAAGGTAAAAAAAAGAGTGGAAGAAATAAGTCAAGATGAAAGAGAGAAAATAAGAGAGGAAGAAAGAATAAAAATAATGAAAGAAATGAAAAGAGAAAAACATGCCTCCTATAGTAGTCATGACTCTTGCAAGAGTTTAAGTGAAGAACTTAACAACTATTATAGAGGGCGCCATAGTTCACATACTAAACATCACTCCCAAAGAAGAGAAAAGGATAGAAGGCCTCAAGAGGTTAACATTAGCCTCCCATATTTCCATGGAAAAGATAATGTTGAGGCCTACTTAGATTGGGAAATGAAGGTTGAACAACTCTTTGCTTGCCATCTATTAGCGAAGAGAGAAAAGTTCTATTGGCTACCCTTAGCTTTCAAGGGTATGCCCTCTATTGGTGGACTTCCCTTGTTAGGGAACGAAGGATTCATGGGGATCCTCCAATAGAGTATTGGAATGATCTTAAGAGTGCCCTTAGGAAGAGGCGCATTCTCTCCTACTATGAAAGGGAGCTTATGGACAAGCTCCAAAGGCTTAGACAAGGGAGTATGAGTGTTGAAGAATATAGACAACAAATGGAACTACTCCTTTTAAGAGTTGGACTTAAGGAGGAGGAAAGAACAAGCATAGCTAGGTTCCTTAGTGGGCTTAATATGGAAGAGAGGGATAAGCTTGAACTCCTTCCATATAGGGACCTAGATGAGCTAGTCCAACTTTGTATAAGAGTGGAGCAACAACTTAAAAGAAAGCCTTCTTCAAAATCTTATGGCTTTCACTCTTATCCAAGGAAAGACAAAGCCCAAGGAATTTTGGGGGCTTCACCTTCAAAACCCAAGGAAGATAAGGGTAAGACCATAGAGAAATCCACCCCTAAGACTAGTTCCCAAGAAAGGACTAGCAACATTAAATGCTTCAAATGTCTTGGGAGAGGTCACATTGTCTCCCAATGCCCCACAAAGAAAACCATGATTATGAGGGGTCAAGACATTTATAGTAGTCAAGGGGAGACTACTTCTTCCCCTTCCTCTAGTGGAAGTGAAGATGATGTAAGGGGTGAAAAGTCTAGTGAAGGAAGTCTACCCCATGAAGAAGGTGACCTCTTAATGGTTAGAAGGCTCCTTGGAGGTCAATCTTGTGATCTATCTCAATCCCAAAGAGAGAACATCTTTGATACGAGATGCAAAATTTTAGATAAAACTTGTTCTCTCATTGTGGATAGTGGATCTTGTTGCAATTGTTGTAGCACAAGATTAGTTTCCAAGTTGAACCTCACTATCATTCCTCACCCAAAACCTTATAAACTTCAATGGCTCAATGAACAATGGGAAATGATAGTTAACCAACAAGTGAAGGTACCTTTCTCCATTGGGACATATAAGGATGAAGTTAATTATGATATAGTTCCCATGGAGGCAGGGCATATTCTTTTAGGAAGGCCATGAAAATTTGATAGGAAGATCATTTACAATGGCCTAACTAATGAGATTACCCTTACCCATCTTGGCACTAAATTTGTGTTCCATCCTCAAACACCTTCACAGGTGGCCAAGGATCAACTAACTATGAAAGATAAGAGGGATGAGAAACAAAAACTAGAAAACCAAAAGAAAAAGAAGGATAGTAAGGCCTTGTCTTCAAAGGCCAAGGGGAAGGAAAAAGAGGAAAAAGAAGGATAGTAAGGCGTTGCAACAAAATGTGATATCAAAAGAGCACTCCTTCTTAAACAATCTTTCTATCTTCTCCTATCAAGGGAAACATCCCTTAGCACCGCCATACCTCTTGAGCTTGAGGTTATTCCTCAAGTAAAGGAGTTGTTCGATGAGGGTTTGGTTCGTAAGAGCTTAAATCCTTGTGCTTTGTTGGTGCCCAAAATAAGTATTATGAGGCACCAAATCCCTATGATAGGTGGTATGATGAATGTGTTGAGTGGTGCAACCCTCTTTGGTAAAATCACTCATGCACCCAACATCTTCATGATTTGTGTACATAGGGACTCATTAGATAGGTTTGTTCTTATTTTTTTGTTTCAATACAAACTTAGGTGCTCATATGGGACACCTTAGGCTTGTCATAATTTTTTGTAGGAATAATCAACATGAAAATAAAGAAAAAGGTATGTTTTATTCCATTACTTTCCTTAACTTTTTAAATAGTGATCAAGGGCTTCCCATGGACCCTAAGAGAATAAAGGTCATTCCTGAGTGGCCTACTCCACCAAGTATAAGGGAAATTTGGGGCGTCAATATCTTAACAAACTTTTACAAAAGGTTTGTCCCATATTTTTCTATACTTGTAGCACCACTCATTGAGTTGGTGAGGAACTATATTCTCTCATGGGAAGATGGCCAGGAAAGGGGTTTTCAGTCCTTACCGTACTCTAACATACCAAACATCACTAATACATATGTTTTTATTCTTTTTACAGGTGTTGAGGAAAGAATCCATGAGTTTCAAGAACCTCTGGATTTGAGGTCAAATCCTTTTCAAGGGGTAGGGAATGATGAAATCCTACCCCTAAAGGGCATTGGATAGAAGACTCCAAGAAGATTGGGCCAAAGATGCAAGAGAAGGCCCTAGGGTTCTCATGAGCCTTCGGGTAGATTTTGGGCCCATGGGCTAAGTATGAGCCCACTTATCTTTGTACATATTAGATTAAGGTTTCATTAATTTTGGGCCTTGTATTTAGGGCTCCATAATGTAGGTAGGGTACCCTAGAAATGTTGGATTTTCCAGCCCTTGTATTTTAGGGCACCTAGACTAGTTTTTGTTTTAGGGGTAGTTTTGTAATTTCACATGCATTAACTGAATATTTGATGTGTGTGTTGAGAAATAAATTTAATTGAATTGGGAGAAGCCCAATCCAATTAAATTTTAGAGGGGGAAGGTGAGCATTTGCTTGCTACACCCCATTGCCACATCATATAGTCACACTTTGTGCATGTCCTTCATGCTTTACATGCCTCATGACACCTAAGCACACTTAGTGGAGAATCTTGGATTAGTGGGCTGAACCATATCTGAAATTCACTAATCATAATTAGTGAAATTTTGGCTCCAAAATTTGGCTTCACAAATTCAATTTCAAATTCAAGTGAAACTTGAATAGAAATTCAAATTTCCCTCCAATTTTGTGTTACACTTAGGCTATAAATAGAGGCTAAGTGTGTGCATTTTTCTAACTTTGATAATTTGAAAATTAAACTTCAGATTTCAGAGCTCTTTTAGAGCACAAAATTTCGTGCTCTTCTCTTCCCCTCCCTTCATTCATCTCCTTCTTCCTCCAAGCTTTTATCCATGGCCTCCTATGGTGGTGAGCTTCTTCTAGACTCATCTTCTCCTTGAAGTGGCATCTCCTCTCTCTCTTCCTTCTCCATTCCATTGCCATTCATCTTCCAAGAAGCAAAGGAATCCATTTATGAAGAAGATCCTAGGCCTACAAGCTCCAATGGAGCTTACATTTGGTGAATTAAGTTTTAAAAAAATTTCCCCTAACAAGTTTTAATTCTCTCTTTAAAAGAAATTTGCAGACTTAATATGCAGAAAAGAAGTAATGAACAATTAACTTGATGCTTCTTTAAATATGCAAAGTAAAAATTAAAGTACAACAAAGTAAAAGAGTTTAGGGAAGAGAGAATTGCAAACTCAGTTTTATACATGTTCGACCACGCCCTATGCCTACGTCCAATCCTCAAGTAATCCACTTGTGATTTCAACTAACTTGTAAATCCTTTTACAACTTCTGAACCACCCAGGGATACCCTTCCCTTGTGTTCAGAAAAACTTTACAAATCAAGAGACCCACTGCCTCTTGATTAACAATTGATTGCTTTGAAGTACATAAGATTGTTTTTCTCTCTTTTAGAGAAGAATGATACAACTTGAAGAACTTATAAGAATCCTGAATGATTTTGCAAGTGTTTGGCCAAAGGTTTTCTTGTGAGAGGATAGGACAATGAATATTCTGAAAAACTCTGAAGAATTTCAAGCACAAGTCACATATTTATAGGCCTTTGGTAATCTTTCAAAAAACTTGTGTAGAGTTGTGACTTTTTAGAGTTATTTTCAAAATTTCCTCACTAGTAATCGATTATAGATCTATCATAATCGATTACACAGTTAATTGTGAGGAGTCGTGACTTTTCAAGAATGGGAATATGTCGTAATTGATTACAGATCTATCGTAATCGATTACACATTCGAATGGGAATATGATCAAGAATTAATCCATAGTCAGAAAGTTGTTGTTTCATCCAAAGTATCTGTGCACAACAACTGCCAGTAGAAATATATTTCACCTCAGCAGTAGATAAAGCAACACTATTTTGTTTTTTACTATGCCATGAAACTAGAGCAGAGCGAATGAAATGACAGGTTCCACTAATGCTTTTTTTATCAGTTTTGCAACCGGAAAAATCAGAATCAGAGTATCCTATTAGATTACAAGTGGAATTTTTAGGATACCATAATCCTAGATTAATAGTGCCTAATAGATATCTCATGATTCTCTTAACTGCACTAAGGTGAGATTCTTTGGGATTTGCTTGAAATCGTGCGCACATACAAACTCTAAACATTATATCAGGTCTACTTGTAGATAAATAAAGATGAGATCCGATCATACCTCTATATTTCTTTATGTCTATTGACCGACTGGTGTCATCTTTATCCAAATAGCAAGCATTACTCATTGGAGTAGCCATATGTTTAGCATTTTTCATCCCAAATCTGTGAATCAGGTCTTTGCAATATTTTGATGGATTGATAAATATTCCATTCTTTGTTTGCTTAATTTGTAATCCAAGAAAAAAGTTTAACTCACCCATCATTGACATTTCAAATTTATTTTGCATATCTTGAGAGAATTCTTTGCAAAGAGAATCATTAGTTGACCCAAAAATGATATCATCAACATATATTTGTACTAAGAGTATATCATTCAATTTTCTTTTAATAAAAAGGGTAGTATCAACCTTACCTCTTGAAAAATCCTTTTCTAAAAGGAATTTACTCAAACGTTCATACCAAGCCCTAGGGGCTTGTTTTAGACCATATAAAGCCTTTTTCAGTTTAAAGACATGATTAGGCTTTTCTGAGTTTTCAAAGCTAGGAGGTTGATCCACATATACTTCTTCTTGGATAAAACCATTTAAAAAAGCACTTTTCGCATCCATTTGATAAAGTTTAAAGTCCATTATGGATGCAAAGGCTAATAACATTCTAATGTCCTCATAATCTATTCTTTCTTCTTGATTATATCCTTTGGCTACTAGCCTAGCCTTATTTCTAATTACTATTCCATGTTCATCTAATTTTTTTCTGAATACCCATTTAGTTCCTATAACTGGATGATTATTAGGTTTCTCACCTAATTCCCAAACTTTATTTCTTTCAAACTTATTTAACTCTTCTTGCATAGCTATAATCCAGTGTTCATCAATTATGGGTTTCTTTTAAATTTTTAGGTTCAATCAAAGAAACAAAAGCCATATTATTGCAAACATCTTTGAGAGATTGTCTAGTTGTTACCCCTTTAGATATGTCACTGATGATGTTATCAAGAAGATGGTATCTAGAAGTTCTCCACTCTCTTAGAAGATCTGCACTTGTTTTTGTTTCATCAATTTGAAAGTCTTCATCATTTTCAATTCCTTTGCCTTTGTGATCTTCACCATGAATATGCATTTGAAATATCATATAGAGTATCCTTTCTTAGAAAAATTGGATTAGTTTCATCAAAATAAACATGGATAGATTCTTCAATGATCATAGCTCTTTTGTTATAAATTCTAAATGCTTTACTATGTAAGGAATAGCCAAGGAATATACCTTCATCAGATTTTGCATCAAACTTACCTAAGTTGTCTTTGTCGTTGTTTAGCACAAAACATTTACATCCAAACACATGAAGATGAGAAATGTATGGTTTTCTTCCGTTGTATAATTCATATGGAGCTTTCTTTAAGATTGGTCTAATTAAAGCTCTATTCAATATATAGCATGCAGTATTTACAGCTTCAACCCAAAAATATTTAGGAAGAATTGTGTCATTAAGCAAAGTTCTGGCTATCTTTTCCAAAGATCTATTTTTCCTCTCAACAACTCCATTTTGTTGACGGGTTCTAGGTGCAGAAAAATTGTGTTCAATGCCATTTTCATCACAAAATGATTCAAAATCCTTATTTTCAAATTCTCCTCCATGATCACTCCTAATAGATGTAATTTTGAGATTTTTCTTATTTTGAATAATTTTAGCAAGTTTCTTGAAAGCATGAAAAGCATCTCTTTTATGAGTGAGAAATAACGTCCATGTAAATATGGAGTAATAATCAACTATAACAAGAGCATAGTAGTTTCCTCCAAAACTCATAGTTCTAGAGGGGCCAAAAAGATCCATATGCAAAAGTTGTAAGGGTTGAGTTGTAGACACAATATTCTTTGATTTGAAAGAAACCCTTACTTGTTTTCCTTTTTGACAAGCATCACATAATCTATCTTTTTCAAATTTAAGTTTTGGTAAACCAATAACTAAATCTTTAGAAATTAGTTTATTTAAATTTTCCGTATTTATATGGGCAATTCTTTTATGCCATAACCAAGGATCATCATCTTTACTATGAAAACATTGATCATGATTTGGTGTTTTATCTAAATTTATCATTTAAACATATTTTTTTTATCTATAGCCTATATGCTTTATATTTCTATCATGTTTATTTTCAATAACACAATTATAAGAGTCAAATGATACTAGATAGCCTTTATCACATAATTGACTAACACTTAGTAAATTGTGCTTAAGACCATCAACAAGTAGAACATTTTCAATGAAGGTAGATGAATTTGTACCTATTTTTATGATTCCAAGGATTCTACCTTTATTGTTGTCGCCATAAGTCACATGTCCACTATTCTTGGGAGAAATATGGGTGAACTTTGATGCATCTCTCGTCATGTGTTTAGAGCATCCACTATCTATGTACCAACTCTTCTTCAAAGAAACATATATGGTCATGTTTATGACTTAGGTACCCAAACTTTCTTGGGTCCTTGAGTGTCAGTTTTAATAAAAGATCCTTTTGGAACCCATAACATTTTAATATTATTACTATTTTTCCTAAAATAGCATGTAGATGCACCATGTCCTTTCTTTCCACAGTAAAAACAAGTTAAGAAAGGAGAACTATTCTTTTGAGTGTGTCGCAACCTACCCTTCGGCGGGAGGGCGACGCAAGACTCACGGGTGCATCTTCCAAGGAAGGAAAACGCGCGGAGTTGCCACCAACGTTTATTCGAGGAAAACGTCGAAAAAACCGGAAAAAGGCGTGGTCTACGAACTTTACATGAAAGGTTCAAGAGTTGTATTTACACACGGGGAAGGTATTAGCACCCCATGCGTCCGTCACAAGGGACGACAACCTTTAATCAAGTGTGTGAATATAACTTCAATTTGTGTTATCTTCCCTTTTTTATGCTTTTTATGTCTTTTTATCCCTTTTATATATTTTTTTATCTTTTTGTGGTCGACAAGGGGTGTTTCCCTTGCTCCTACGTATTCCTCAATTGTGGTAAGGAAATCAAACCTACGTAGTTCTTTGAGAACTAAATGTTGGTTAAATTATTTTCATCCTCTTTTGCAAGATATATTTTGATTGAATGAAAGGTCATTTAAGGCGTTGGACCATTAAACAATCTTTCGATTCTTTTGAAAGGAGAGAAAAAATTAAGGCATTGGACGATTAATGATCTCTTGTTTTTTGAACGAGGTAACAAAGCTACGTGTTGATTTTAGGCTTTAGAAATCCACGTTTAACCAATAAAAGCGGAAAAGACCATTTCAAGGCGTTGAACCTTAAAAATGGTTTTATAGGTGATGACAAAAGTTTGATTTATGAATTGATTTTAGCCTTAGTTTCACTTTGGTTATTAGTCAATTCGATTAAGACAGGAAAATCCCAAAGAAAAACGTCCGATTGACTTTTTTCGATTATTTTATTAAAAAGATATTTTGTTTATTATTATATTATTATTTTGCCTCTTTTTGGTTTTAAACGTGGTTACGGCATGACAGAATGATCGGATTTCATTTTAACAAAAATTAAAAGATGTTACAAATCAAATGAACGGTGGAAATTTATTTTATTTTTGAATAGGCGAGAAAACGACTTAAATAAATGACTAAAGCATGTCAAAAGGGGGTACGGAAAGTAAATGAAATAAAAATAAAAGCACGCGAAACAAATGGGGACCACTAAGGGTACATAGAATGAATTGAAAAGTTCGATTTTAGGAACTTACCGGTTGAAGACCGAAGAACAACGAAGAACGAATGAAGAACGATGAAGAACGGTGGAAAACCTTCGTGAAATCGCCCATGGAAATGTCTCGTAAGCGTTACAGAAGCACCTCGGCTTGGATTTTCTACACGGAAACAATTTTTCTCACTAATTTTAAGTGATTCTTAGACACCAGAAGGGTTGAACATTTTTGTTCTGCCCTCCTCCCCCTATTTATAGGGGAAAAGAGGGTGGTGGTTGCCGCCCAGCTCGCCTGGGCGAGCTGGGTTGCTTCCACCAGAAGGCACCGCCTTCTGTTGGAAGATCCTGGAAGGCCCAAGTGGGCCTGCTTGCTATTTGTACCCCCCTATTTACTAAATACACCCCTTTCCCTTTTTTGCCGATTCTTTGTCCGTAACATTACGAAACTTTACGAATTACGTAACGATACTTGTTTTCTTTCCGTAATGTCACAAAACCTTACAGATTACGCAATCACCCCTTCTTTGGCTTTCGGAATGTTACGGAACTTTACGGATTGCGCCTTAACACGTCCTTTCAACTCCCGACATGCCGTGGAACTTCACGGATTGCCTAACGATGGGTGTCAAGTACCTCGAAGTGGTCAAGCAAGGGTCGCACCCCAACAAACAGATGATCCCCGGACGAAATTAGGGTATGACAGAGTGGATGCAAAGAATTTTTTATAAAATTTTTGTTGTTTATCAGGTTTATATCCTAATTCAGCCTTATCAAACACACATCTTTGCTTTCCTAATATAATATCTAAATTATTTTTGCCAATAGTAAATTTGGTAAGAGAATTTTTTATGATGTAGCTCCATGTGGAGCTTGTAGGCCTTGGATCTTCTTCATCAATGGATTCCTTTGCTTCTTGAAAATGAATGGCAGTGGAATGGAGACGGAAGAGAGAGATGATCAGAGACGCCACTTCAAGGAGAAGATGAGTCATGAAGAAGCTCACCACCATAGAAAGCCATGGATAAGAGCTTGAAGGTAGGAGAAGATGAGAGGAAGGAGAGGGAGAGAAGGAGCACGAAATTATGTGCCTCAAAAGAGGTCTAAACTTTGAAGTTTAATTCTCAAATGATCAATGTTGAAAAAATGCACACTATTCTAGAGTAGAGTAAAAAAAACAAAAAAAAAGGACTCAAGAAACCTCTAGTTTTGGCACTTGTTTTCACACTAATTTTCAATTGAAATTTCAGAACTAATATTGGTATAAAATAGGCACCAATTATAGAACAAATTTCAAGCCAAAACAACAAGCACACTTCCCATTCACTTTTTTTTCTAGACACTGATTTTTCTGCCAACTTGTGTGATTTTTCGTATTTTTCCTTTAATCTAAATCACTTTGTTCTTTTTTTTATAATTTTTTTCCAGATGTCTCGAAAATTCAGGAAAACTTTCAGCTCAAAATTCGTAGTGACCAATTCCCAGTAATTTATACACGTTTGTATGTTCAAGCTGCCAACACCAGCGATTTCAACCTAGAAATCAAGAGCAGTGTTTATGTTGCTTAAGGCTTGGATAGTTACAATTTGTGTTTGCATATGCTAAATTATCTTGAATAAAACAATTCAAGAGAGCTTAAGACTTATTTTGATTCACAAATCCAACTACAACTCAACTTCATCGTAGGCATCATGTAGGAAACTTAGAAAACAAAAAAAAGTTCAACAACAAAACTTGTAGAAGCAAAGCTTCATAATGAATCAAGATTGATTCAAAGATGTTTTGATGATAACAAAGATGATAACAAAAGATGATGACAAAGGTGATGACAAAAAGCTCAAAGGTCAATCAAAGAATGAGTTCAAGATGTTCAAGATAGAATCAAGAACACTTCAAGATTCAAGAGGAAAGTTGATTTCAAGATTCAAGAGATCAAGATTCAAGACTCAAGAGAAGGCTTAATCAAGATAAGTATGAAAAGGTTTTTTCAAAAACTGAGTAGCACATGGATTTTTCTCAAAACATGTTTACCAAAGAGTTTTTACTCTCTGGTAATTGATTACCAGATTATTGTAATCGATTACCAGTAGCAAAATGAATTTGAAAAAGTTTTCAAATGAATTTACAACATTCCAATTGATTTCAAAAAAGCTGTAATCGATTACAATGTTTTGGTAATCGATTACCAGTGTCTTTGAACGTTGAAATTCAAATTCAAATGTGAAGAGTCACATCCTTTCACATAAAAGCCTTATGTAATCGATTACACTGATTTGGTAATCAATTACCTGTGATTGTTTCTGAATAAAACAAAAGATGTAACTCTTCAAATGGTTTTTGACTTTTTCAAATTGGTTTTAAGTTTTTCTAAAAGTTATAACTCTTCAAAATGGTCCTCTTGACCAAACATGAAGAGTCTATAAAAGCAAGGCTTTATTTTGCATTTTAAATCAATCTTTCTATCAATCCAATCAATTCATTACAATCCTTTACAAGCCTGAATTCTTTTGTGTCTCCCTTCTCCCTTGTCAAAGAATTCAAAACGACACCGTCTGAGAATTCTTTTGATTCTTCCCTTTCCCTTATACAAAAGTGTTCAAAGGACTAACCGCCTGAGAATTCTTTTGTATCCCCATTCACAAAGTATCAAAGGTTTAACCGCCTAAGATCTTTGTCTTAACACATTGGAGGGTACATCCTTTGTGGTACAAGTAGAGGGTACATCTACTTGGGTTGTTGACTGAGAACAAGAGAGGGTACATCTCTTGTGGATCAGTTCTAGTGGAGGGTACATCCACTAGGTTCAAAGAGAACAAGGGAGGGTACATCCCTTGTAAAAGGATTTTTACAAGGTTGAAAGAAATCTCAAGGACCGCAGGTCGCTTGGGGACTGGATGTAGGCACGGGTTGTTGCCGAACCAGTATAAAAACTCTTATGTGTTTGTCTCCTTCTTCCCTACTCTTTTACTTTCCGCTGTGCATTTTAATTTCCGCTTTTACTTTTGGATAAGTTTCTTTTCTACTCCTTATTCTCTTAACAACTTAGTAAAAGCCTTAGAAGAGTAATTTTTAATTAGTAAAGGTTTAGGAATAATTAATTCAACCCTCCCTTCTTAATTATTCTGAGGCCACTTAATCCAACAAGACTATTTCTAGGAATTTATTTAGAACATGTTATGAACTAAAAAACATGCATGGATTAGACTCAAAATTCAAAAGATAGACTAAAAATGACAAGAATACATGAATAAATGTATCTAGAATTCAATCAAGAAAAGAAAAATTCAACACAAACTTAGAACATAATGTGACAATTATTATGACTAAACATGACTCTAAGACAACATGGATTAAGTGATTTACACTTACATTTTTGTGTTTTTTTTCTAATCAATATTTTGTAAGAAAATTTAGATCTAAAGGTTCATCACAAGAAGATTATGACTGAAAAATGATAGAACCTAAAATCAACACAAAAACATGATTCAAGAGTAGATCTATAAAATTTGAACCATAGAAATGCAAGAACAAGTGTAGATCTAAGATTTAATCAGTTTATTTTTTTTTTGAATCTACTCTAAATAGAACCAAACCACAATAAAATGGAGGATATACATGGAGAATAAGATGAAGAACAAAGAATTAAAGTGAATTGACCGAACAAAAAGATAGAGGAAGCAAAAGAGCATCACCTGGATGAAGATGCTCTTGATACCACATGATGTAGCTCCATGTGGAGCTTGTAGGCCTTGGATCTTCTTCATCAATGGATTCCTTTGCTTCTTGAAAATGAATGGCAGCGGAATGGAGAAGGAAGAGAGAGATTATCGGAGATGCCACTTCAAGGAGAAGATGAGTCAAGAAGAAGCTCACCACTATAGGAAGCCATGGATAAGAGCTTGAAGGTAGGAGAAGATGAGAGGAGGGAGAGGAAGAGGGAGAGAAGGAGCACGAAATTTTGTGCCTCAAAAGAGGTCTGAACTTTGTAGTTTAATTCTCAAATGATCAAATTTGAAAAAATGCACACACATGACCTCTATTTATAGCCTAAGTGTCACACAAAATTGGAGGGAAATTTGAATTTCTATTCAAATTTCACTTGAATTTGAAATTGAATTTGTGGAGCCAAAATTTCACTAATTATGATTAGTGAATTTTAGCTACGGTTCAGCCCACTAATCCAAGATCAAGTCCAAGATTCTCCACTAAGTGTGCTTTGGTGTCATGAGGCATGTAACACATGAAGGACATGCACAAAGTGTGACTATATGATGTGACAATGGGCTGTAGCAAGCAAATTCTCACCTCCCCCTCTAAAACATAATTGGATTGGACTTCTCCCAATTCAATTAAATTTATTTCTCAACACACACATGAAATATTCACTTAATGCATGTGAAATTACAAAACTACCCCTAATACAAAAACTAGTCTAGGTGCCCTAAAATACAAGTGCTGAAAAATCTTATATTTCTAGGGTACCCTACCTACATTATGGAGTTGTAAATACAAGGCCCAAAAATAATGAAATCCTAATCTAATATGTACAAAGATAAGTGGGCTCATACTTAGCCCATGGGCCCAAAATCTACCCTAAGGCTCATGAGAACCTTAGGGCCTTCTCTTGCATCTCTGGTCCAATCTTCTTGGAGTCTTCTATTCAACACCCTTGGGGGGTAGGGTTGCATCATTTTAGATCCTTGATTTCTTCTATAGACTTGCTACAACAATTACAAGAATTATATATTTCTTTACTATCATGTATTACTTTTATGGTGGAAGATTGATTTGTGTCATTTGGTTTTAAAATTTTGACTTCAATTCTAAGATTTTCTAGTTCTTCATTTAATTTTAAAACTTCATTTTCTAGGTTTCAAATAGTTTTCTTAGAAAATGAAACTAGTTTTGCAAGTTTGACTGATTCTTTATGTAAATCAGTGAATGCATCTTGTATTTCATCAAAGGAAATAGATAAGTTATTGTCAGAAGATGTTACCTCTTCATCGCTTTCATAATTTTTGGCCCTCAGACTCAGATTCACAACTTTATTTTCTGAATCTTTGGATGAATCCATATCGTTGTCTTCCTAAGTGATGTAAGCCTTCTTTGCTTTCTTATCGTTGAAGGTTTTTGTTCGCATACCGGTACTACTTGTTTTTGTGGATGTGAAATCTAACCGGCAAGTGTACCGGGTCGTCAAGTAAATAATTAAAATGGTGTGAACCGAGTATCGAACTCAAGGAACTTGGTTTACTTGGCAAAGCATCATTCAACAAATAAGCATTTGCATAAATAATTGATTATCATGAAGTAAAAACAAAAGTAATTCAATTCTAATCAAAAGCAGTAATTGTGAGCAAATGAGTATGAAAACAAATATGTAAGAGTGTTGGGTCCTTCTACTGAGATACTTGATGCAATTAGGGTTTTTCTCTACTTGAAATTATTTTTGTGTTCTATGTTGAGAGCTCAAATACCAAACACCGATGTCTTGAGAGTTAGGACTAATTTAAATTAAAATTCATTCTCAGATGTCTCTTGTTGAACTTAGCCTAATTTAAACAGCAATATAATTACAGCATAATAAAAACTAAATTACCGCACTCCGTGTCCGGCAGTTCGATAACTTAGCCCTGCTCTATCCATTTCTAAGGATGCAGTACATTTTCCAATGCTAAAGCTCCTAACCTTACACACAAATGGGTGATCAATCCACAAGCATGCATACCATAAGCATAGATAGAAACATTGAACACATGAAAACAACTTCAAATAGATAGTAATAATATTTACATCAAGTGCTCAGCAGAATTTCCCAACAAAGGATTTTAGCCCTCCATTACAAGGGAGCACCTTTCACAAATAAGAGAAGGGTTTAAGAGAAAACATCAGATTACAAAGCAGTGGGGATGTCTCCTCCACCTCTAAGGACCTAGAAATCACTCCTAGACCTAAAATCTACCTAAAAGTTAGGGCATTTTTCTTCCTTGCTAAGCTTTTCCTCTGTTCTTCGTTCTGCACAAAGCTCACATAGTCTATTCAGGCTCTCTTCTCATTCGCTGCAATTCAGGCTTAAAAAGGGATTTCTATTCGTGAAGGCGCGCTTAGCGCAAGTAAGTGAATTTTAGCTTAGCGCCATTCTTACGCTAAGCGCAGAAGAGACAATCTTCTCGATGCGCGAGCTAATGATGCACTGAGCACGTGATGACATGGAAGATTCTCTTCAAAATTCTTCTCACTCGCTAAGCGGCTGATGTCTCGTTTAGTGATTGAGTCTCGCTAAGCGCACAATCCAGGCTTAGCGAGACAGCAACTTTTGCACCTTCAAAATTTTCTCCTTTTTACCTAAAATTGAAGTGAAATTTACATTACATTCATATGGAAAGCTTCTACTTAGTAAATATAAAAACTAAACAACAAATATTTACAATCCTACCAAAAAGAACCATAAATTGGGAGAAATATATACATTTTTGAAAACTTTTATATACAAAAGTTAGTCGTAAAAGACGATTAACAGTTTTCTTTTCAGATCTTTCTATTCTTTTCTTGAAACTCGGGCAATCAACTCTCAGATGTCCTGGTTGATTACATTCATAACATTTTGGAAGAGAGGATGAATCTTCTCCTCTTTTCTTTGGTTTTAAATTTGATCTTCTTTGATTTGCTTTGTTTCTTAGAAATTTATTGAACCTCTTTACGAAGAAACTGAAATCATCATCTTCCTCTATTTCATTCAAATCTTCTTTATCACTTCCTTATTGAATTGAAGATGAAGCTTTAAGTGTGATTGCTTTCTTTTTCTTATCATTCTCCTCATGTTGATTCAGTCTCATTAGTTCCATTTTGTGTTCCTGAAGCTTTCCAAACAAAGTTGCAAAAGACATGTTAGTAAGATCTCTTGATTTTGTAATAGTCGTTACCTTTGGTTGCCATTCCCTACTTAAACATCTTAGAACTTTATTAAAAAGATCCTCATTGGGAAATATCTTTCCTAATGATGCAAGATGATTTACTATGTGTGTGAATCTCTTTTGCATATCCTGTATAGTTTCATTTTGATTCATTCTAAACAATTCATATTCATGGGTTAGGGATTTATTCTATACCTTTTTACGTATGTTGTTCCTTCATGGGTTACTTGTAAGGTATCCCACATTTCTTTTGCATTCTTGCAATTTGATAATCTAAAATAATCATTCATTTTTAATGCAAATGTAATTATATTTTTGGCTTTTAAATTATAATGTACCAATTTCTTTTCCTTTTCATCCCATTGTTCCCTAGGTTTTTCTATAGTTGCATTTCCTACTACAATAGTAGGGATGTAAGGACCAATTTCTATGGCTTCCTAGATGTTTAAATCAATAGCCTATAAGAAAATTTGCATACGGGTTTTCCAGTAATGATAACCCACACCATTGAATATAGAAGGCCTACTTATAGAGTTCCTTTCGAGAAATAAAAAGTTTGATGAGGCCATGACTATTCTTGAAGTTTCTAAACCTTATACAAGAATTAAGCTCTGATACCACTTTTTAAACAAGCGGCCTCAATAACTTAAGAGGAGGGTCAATTAAGTTTTTAAAAAAAATTCCCCTAACAAGTTTTAATTATCTCCTTAAAAGAAATTTGCAAACTTAATATGCAGAAAAGAAGTAATGAACAATTAACTTGATGCTTCTTTGAATATGCAAAGTAAAAATTAAACTGCAACAAAGTAAAAGAGTTTAGGGAAGAAAGAATTGCAAACTCAGTTTTATATTGGTTCGGCCATGCCCTGTGCCTACGTCCAGTCCTCAAGTAATCCACTTGAGATTTCCACTAACATGTAAATCCTTTTACAACTTTTGAACCACCCAGGGATACCCTTCCCTTGTGTTCAAAAAAACTTTACAAATCAAGAGACCCACTACCTCTTGATTAACAATTGATTGCTTTGAAGTACAGAAGATTGTTTTTCTCTCTTTTAGAGAAGAATGATACAACTTGAAGAACTTATAAGAATCCTTAATGATTTTGCAAGTGTTTGGCCAAAGGTTTTTTGTTGAGAGGATAGGACAATGAATATTATGAAAAACTCTGAAGAATTTCGAGCACAAGTCACATATTTATAGGCCTTTGGTGACCTTTCAAAAAACTTGTGAAGAGTTGTGACTTTTCAGAGTTATTTTCAAAATTTCCTCACTTGTAATCGATTACAGATCTGTGGTAATCGATTACACAGTTAATTTTGAGGAGTCATGACTTTTTAATTTGAATTTCAAAACTTTTCGTGACTAGTAATCGATTACACAATAGTGGTAATCAATTACAGCTTTTAAAATTCAAATTGAAATTAAAATTTTCTAAAAGTTGTTTTAAGAGATTTGACATTACCCCTAATGCCATCTTCTAAAAGTTGTTTTAAGAGATTCGATAGATATGGACACGGGTACACACCTATAATAAAAATCATGGAACACGGGCACACAATGGGCACGCACACACACACATGTAAAATATGATCAATATCAACATGACAAAAGTTAATGTAAGTGCATATGCTGTATGAAGATTTTAATGATGCCAAAAGATTAAAGCTATTCAACGTTGATTCAAGTCAAGATTAAGAAATCAAGAGAAATGATTCACAATAGTCCTTTATATGTTAAAAGAATCACTTAAAAAGGTTGCAAAGGTTGTGGAAGCAATGTCTTCCAAGGTTATTTTGATGATGCCAAAGAATCAAGAGTTAAGCAAAGTTTCAAGCAAAGATTCAAGAATCAAGTTTCAAGATTCAAGACTCAAGAATCAAGATTCAAGAATAATCAAGATCAAGATTCAAGAATAAAAAAGAAGACTCAGTCAAGATAAGTATTAAAAAGTTTTTCAAAACATTGAGTAGCACAAGAAGTTTTCACAAAATCTTTTACCAAAGAGTTTTACTTTCTGGTAATCGATTACCAGTAGCTAGCATTGTTTTTCAAACTGATTTACAAATCTATAATCGATTACCATAATCATGTAATCGATTATCAGTGTTTAAAAACGTTAAGATTTTCAAAATTCAAAATGAAGAGTCACATCTGTTGATGTGTAATCGATTACACCTTAATGGTAATCGATTACCAGTGACTATTTTCGAAAAATTAATTTCCAAAAGTCACAATTCTTCAAGTGACTTGTTTCTGAAGATTCTTTCAAAAGTCATAACTTTTTAAGTAATTTATTTTAAAGGAATTGCCAAGAGTTACAAGTTTTGACTTGAGTCATCAAGAAATTATAAATATGTGACCTTGGCATGAAACATTTAATTCATTGATCTTAATCATCTCTTTCAATCAATCTTTCAATAGTTTCTTTCATCTCTTTCAACAGATTGTTTCTGATTCATCTTCTCTTCATCTTTCTAAAATTTTTTGTTCAAAACTTTCTCTTCCAAGAAAAGTTCTTTGTTCAAAAACTTGTGTTATTCATCTTTTTCATTCTCTTCTCCCTTTGCCAAAAAGAATTCAACAAGGACTAATCACCTGAATTCTTTTTGTGTCTCTCTTCTCCCTTTTCCAAAAGAACAAAGGACTAACCGCCTGAATTCTTTTGTGTCTCCCTTCTCCCTTTTCATAGAATTCAAAAAGACACAGTCTGAGAATTCTTTTGATTCTTCCCTTTCCCTTAAACAAAAGATTTCAAAGGACTAACCGCCTGAGATATCTTTTGTTTCCCCTTACAAAGATTCAAAGGACTAACCGCCTGAGAATTATTTGTCTTAACACATTGGAGGGTACATCCTTTGTGGTACACGTAGAGGGTACATCTACTTGGGTTGTTGTAACTGAGAACAAGAGAGGATACATCTCTTGTGGATCAGTTCAAGTGGAGGGTACATCCACTTGGTTTTTCAAAGAGAACAAGGGAGGGTATATCCCTTGTGGATCTTTGCTTGTAAAGGTTTTTACAAGGTGGAAAAGAAATCTCAAGGACCGCAGGTTGCTTGGGGACTGGATGTAGGCACGGGTTGTTTCTGAACCAGTATAAATTCTTGCGTTTGTCTTCTTCTTCCCTACACTCTTTAATTTCCGTTGTGCACTTTAATTATCGCTTTTACTTTTGGTTAAGTTTCTATTTTTGTTCTTTACTTTCTTAACTTAGTGGTAAAAGCATAATTGAATCTAGTAACATTAAGAAGGATAAGTTTTTTTTAATTAGTAAAGGTTCATTAATAATTAATTCAACCCCCCCCCCCTTCTTAATTATTCCGAGGCCACTTGATCCAACAAAGGTTTGGCCTTAAAAGACTTAAGTTTTCAAATCTCTTATAAAGTTTGTTAAGTAATTTTTGAAGCAACAACTCACCTGGGCGAGCTGACATGACCCCTAATGCCATCTTTTGCTATAAATAGGCGTGAGGGAGGCTGAGTGATGGGTCGAAGGTCCAACATTGAGAGAAATTGAGAAAAATCAGAGAGAGGAAGAAGAAAGAAGAGAAAAATGAGACCAAAGCGCTACCGAATTGTGACCATAATCAACTTTTACATCGTTCTTCATTCATTCTTCGTTCATCATCCAGTTAGTTTTTGTTTTAAGGATTTGAATGCGATCTATGCACCCTTAGGGGTCCTCTTTCTTGTTTTGTGCATCTTCATCTCCTTCTCCTATCATCAGCAATCTCATTTTCTTCTTGTAAAGTGAGTTTTAATTGATCATTAGCTCCACAAGTTATCTTTAAAAAGAGATTGAAGGTTCATAAGCAAAACCAAAATAGAACCAACTCATAAACTTCTTCATTTTATCAAATATCACTTGAGATCGTTTCAAGGTCCAATTCCTTAACGACTCTCTCCTCTTTTCAAAATCAAAAGATCGTTTCAAGGTCCAACGCCTTAAACAATTCTCTCCGCTTTTCAAAATTTAAAACATCATTTCAAGGTCCAACGCCTTAAATGACTTTTGTTCATAATTAAAATCAATCTTTCAAAAACATAAAATTAATGTAACACATAAACTTTCAGACTTAAAGAACTAAGTAGGTCTAAATTCCTCATCACACCTGAGGATATGTAGGAGCAAGGGCAACACCCTTGTAGACCCCAAAAAAATAAAAGAACATAAAAGGGAAAATACACAATTTTGAAGTCATATTTTGCACACTCGATTAAAGGTTGTTGTCCCTTGGAGCTCAAATTCCCTCCTTAAATTAAGCACTTCAATGCTTTGTATTCTGTCATCTCCAACATATTCCTCCTTTAGATAATCCCAAATTGCTTTGGGTGTTTTGAGAGTCATGATTCTGGTGAATATCATTTGTGACACACCAGCAAACAAACATGACCTCGCCTTTGCATTCTTCATCTTTCTTTCCTTGTGATTTTTAATTTGGGCCATGGTAGGATTTTCAGGTAGCGGATATACTTCATAATCCTCTTCCACAACATCCCACAAATCTAAAGACTCCATGTAGGATTGCATTTTCACTTCCCAAAGATCATAATTTTCTCCATCAAAGTATGGAAGAGTAACGTGGGAAAAACTTGTTCCACCTTCCATGTTACAAGTCCTGTAAGAATAAAGCTCTAATATCAATAGTTGGTTTTTAATGAATAAAGGCAAATGTTAAAAAAAAACAACGAGAATAATATGTAAATATTTTGGAGAGAAACAAATCGTAGGAGATATTTTATTCAGCTACCAACACAAAACATTTATAATGCTTGCAGCAAAAACATAAAAACTAATTAAGATAAAAGAAAAATATTTTCTCCTAGAGTTTAGGAACTACTTTTCTATAGTTTAGTAACCACTACTTTGACTAGGAAGTCTTATTCATCAACAACTAAAATAATAAAAGATAAAAATATCATGTACAGTCCATAAAGCAATTTTCTTAAATATATAATAGGAAATAGGTCCTAGAATGAATTTGATAGGATTTGTTAGGAATTTGTTATGCTATACTAGTATCAATGAGAAGAATCATCTTAGAATTATCAATTCTTTGATTTTTTTTTATTTAAAAAAATTCATTCTAAGACAGTTTTTAGCCTATAATCATCTTAAAAAGGCATCTTTCTAAAATGGTTCTAAGCTAAATACCGTTTTAGAATGGTGCCCTTCTGAGACGGTTTTTAGTAAATAACTATCTCAAAAATTAAGATGCATTTTTCTAAGATGATTTTTTTTAATCATAGTAGAAAGTCTTGACTTTCCACGACGTTAAATTCAAATACAGTTAGCCTTACAACCGTCATCGTATAGCACTTTTCCAGTAGTAGTGACTGCAGTATATGCATTATTGGCATATTGGTTAGAAGGTTTGCATCATGTTGCTATATATATACGGCCATTGTACTGCTCTAGAGATTACAGAAAACTGATTTCAGTTTCCTTAACTTTCTATTCCCTTTGCTCTTCTTAATTCCTATGGAGTTTTCCCCTCACTCGAAAAGGGTCTATCACAAGCTGCCAACTAGGCAAAATCTGAAAGAAAAAGAAAAGAAAAGAATATACAATTGTTATATAATGATTGGTCTTACCCCTTTTGTCATTTGCATAATGAGACTGTGTCACATGTGCTTTTTCTCTTGTAAAGTGGTGGTAGAAGTCTGGAAAGAATGTTATTCATGGATACGAATTCTTACTGTACTTCCTAATTGTCCTAAAGCTTAGTTTTGATAGCACACAATTTGAAGGGGGCAAGGCATGTGTGGGATGCTTGGAATGATTCGAGCGTTATTTTGTGCTAGCTGTACTACTTGGTGCATTTGGAGATGTAGGAATGGTTGTGTTTTTAGAGGTGATTATTTTTACATAAAAAAATGAAAGATATTTCTTTAATGGCATGATCGTGGCTTCAAGGTGGAATGGTATTCTTTTCGCCAGTGATAATCAATTTGTGACTGTGTCTCCTTTCTTTATGATGGCATAGTGGTTTGTTGTCAGATAAGGAGTAGTAATTAAGCTGGGCTCGGTGGGTTAAAAGGCTAAGCTGCAAAAGAATGTTGTTTCAAGCTGGCATGTGTTGGGTTTGTTAATTGGGTGATATACACGGATGGTAGTTCTTTGTATGGGGGGCGCTGTTAATGTAACATTGGATAAATGGTAATTTAGTAAATTTTCAATTTTCTTTTGGGATTGATATGAATGTTGGAGGGGAAGAAGGTATAGTAGCTGCTTTATAAACTGGAAGGTTTGGGTATGTTTAGACTGGTTCTTATTTGTAAGAATTGGGTACCTCTTGTACCTGTATCCACTTTCTTTATATATTTATTATATGTTTCTGATAAAAAAAATGCAAAAATGATCACATGGATGAAGCAAAAAGTACAATTATCCTAAAACAAAATAATGAGTGAAAATGATGAGAAACAATTATTCCTTCTTTCTTATACATTTTGTATGCGGCCTGAAACAACTCAATTAAAAAAAATAATGATAATTTCTTTATTTATTATTAGGATTGAAAGAAAAAAAGGACAATAGATGCTGAAACATACATAGTGTTAGAAATTTGTCATCTTTAACTTGTGAATGATGGAGCAGTCTTTATTTGACCACTTTACTTGTTTTTATAATTAAATTTATTTATCCTTATTATGAAGTTAAATTTCCATTCTAAAAAGAAAACGGTTTAGAAATTATTCGCATATGTATTAATCCATGTGACTTCTTTGTATTTTATTTAAAATTTTAACTTTTTAAAATATTATTTCTTAAATAAAATTTCAATTAACTTCATTTAAATTTTAAATCTAGATATATAGTATGGAATTGAAAATATCTTTCCTTTTTAATTTCTAAAATTTAAAATTATTGTAATTTTAATCAATTCTAATTTGAATCTAATTTTAAGTTTTGATATTTTATATACCATGCCAATAAATATGTAGTTTAATTTTAATAAATGGTTTTGATAATTTTCTGGTTAATTTTGAAAATCTCATCCCTTTAATTTATACATATATAATACGATAAAATATTTATTATTATTAATAAAAATATTCACTTTTTTCATTTATTTTATTTATATAATTTAAAATTCAAAAAATAAATGTACAATGCACGAGAAACTAGTTAAATTTTTATGAGCCATACTTTCCCCTAACTATTCACTAATGCTTGAGCATTAGATCATTAAAATATGGCACACAGGATGCTAGCTAGGACTTGATTTTGTCCCTTGAACTAATCCAATATAAGAATTTCAGGTTGATTATGACGTTATCTTTTTGGCAAAGAGAAGTCCTACCATTATTTTTAATTTTAATTGGTTCTTCCCACCATTGTTTTTTTTTTGTTCTTCTCGCAATTTTTTTTTCTTCCTAGCTACCATTGTTTTTTTAATGCTTAGTGCAGTGACAAATCATGATTTATTTAGTTTTTCTTGTAACTTGAATAATCAATACATAATTTACATTTTTTAATTACTTTAACAAAACAAATACTTATTAATTTGTATTATGCTCACTCGGGTCGAATGAAGCAAACTCAACTTATGATTTAGTTAAATTAAACTTTAAGATCATGTGAAGGACAAATATTACTTACCTCTCAAACGTTCATAAGGGAATTACTTTCTGCACCTTATTTTTTGTTTGCTGCACCTAACAACCCTTTATTCCCTTTGTACTCGACACTCCCTTTCCTAACCCACACAACCCTTGCACGCCTAACCTATCACCCCCTTTGTACTCTTGCACCCCCTTCCATCATAACTTTTCCCTGCTACCAAAGGACCCTATTCCACGTTCTATTTGCTGCTCATTGACGGCGAGTGATTGTGGAGGTTGTTGCGTGCAACGAGCTAGAGGATCACGCTAGGGATGTAGGGAAGGGCCTCCTCAGTGGCTTCTACACCACAGTGGATGACGACAATCAAGCAATAAAAATTGGTGTTTTGGGGGTGGTTTCTTATCTTAAAATACAATTTCAATGAAAGGCATGGATGTTTTCCATGGAGAATTGACAAATACTGCCTTTATTGGACTCTAGAATAGTTTTGGACATTCTAGATAGATACAAAATGTTGTGCAATGACAAAACAGAGAAAAAAGAATTGGATAATTAGTTGGTCGTAATCGTTGCTGGTGGTGATGAGGGACTTCGTCAATGGCTAATTAGTTATCTTTTAATTGACTTTTTTCGTTATTTATTTGAAGTAATCTCTTGATTGGAGTTTGAGAAATAGAATATCAACTATTATGGAGTATGAAAATTATATTATATGATAGCTATTTTGAAATAGGTTTTCGAAATATCTATACATTTTCATAATAGTTATTTCAGAAGTGTATAGATATTCGAGAAACTTGTTCAACAATAGTTATTTTGGAATATTTTAAAATATGATTTTCATATTTTAAAATAGGTATTCCAAAATATCTATACAATTTTAGAATATCCATTTCAAAATAAAGGAAAGATAATATAGAAATTTTAAAATATTTGGGAGTGTAAGAAACAAAATATGTGCAAAAAGAAAAAGTCTACTCCTAAATTGTCAAGCAATTCTCTCATATTCTTCTTTGTGGGAGATGCCATTCTCACTATAGTTTTTCATTATTCTCAATAGAACCGTCTTAGAAGATCATTCTTCTAAGACGATTTTTAACTTTGAACCGTCTTAGAAAAATATTTTTCACAGAACCGTCTTAGAAAGTCACATGTAGATTTTATTTATTTATATTTTATTTTTATTTTTGGTCACATGAAATGACCAACCTCAAAAGTGTTTTAACAAGATCAAACATTATGGATACAATATGAATATTTTATAGCACACATAAATGCTCAAAAATGAAAATATGTTCATAATTAATATGAAAATATGTTCATTTTCATCCTAGTAGTAATATATTAAATTAGCATGGAAACAAAAAAAAAAAGCAGTAATGTATTAAAAGAGCTCAACTCTGATTTTAACTTTTATATAAATTAATTTTAATTCAAGCTTTTCATCTTCCGTTATGGTGGGCATTTAAGACTAAAGTTCAGAGCATCTTCAACCAATCTACTAACTATTTAACACAGAAATATATGGAGAGGAAAAACAAATTTCTATGCGAAAGAACTATAAAGTTAAAGACATTGAATAACTTGTATATGTAGAAAAATGCTAAGATTCGATTTAAAAAATTCATCAACTAATTAGTGATGGAATTAGTTATGTTCTTTTAAAGCCAAAATTACTTATATTCATTTATATATAATTTTCTATCGTCTAGATAGTGTTCCCAATACCTCACAACAACACTATAAAAGAAAACAAAGCATATTAATAAAAAGAATTAAAACAAACAAAACACAAATTTTTAATATGTACTTATAGAGAGTGTTTAAAAACAAATTAATTATAAAGAATAAATTGATCGATTCTTTCAAAAAGTCTTCTGAAAATTGACAAAATTAGCTCCCTATTTTCTGTAAAACATGTTGAGTCAATTAATTTACCATAAATTATCCAACTACAAAATTGTTCCCTTTGGCATAGGGGTAGGAAAAATCCATGCATAAAATGAGTATATAGACAAATCCAACAAACTTTTTATTTTTTTTATTATCAAGGGAATATATAAAAAAATTATACATTTTTAAGATACTAAATGCTTTTGTTTTAAATGTAATAGCAATCACTAGGAAACCTATTAATTATGAAGGGAGTAGCATATTTCTTGATTATAAAGTCTAGGAAACCTTAATTACCCATCGGACTTTTTATCTTTTGACTTGGCATTTGTACCACACCTAAATCATTAGTATGCTCCAACCCGACCCATTTTCGTTGAAATCTAACAAATGTTTACTACACTTGAAATTCATGGAAAAAATGTAGTATTTCCTAAACAAATTTATTAACCATACAATATTTGAATGATTTATTAACGTATTTATTTTTTATTTTCAAGAAATATACTATTAGTAAGTTATAGTTTTAGATAATTATAATTTATTATAATTCCATCACTCTTACAAGACTTAATTTAGATAATTGTAATTTATTTTTAGATATAAAAATAGGAAAATTTCATTACCATTTTGCAGTGAACAGAGCAAGGTTCAAGTACCTTGCTATGCCTCTGTATTTTGAAACTCCTCGAGAGATCCCACTTTCTGCTTTTTCTGCATAATAAAGAAAATTTATCCATGAAAATTGAATATCATAAGAAACGGCTTTAATAGCTCCATATATATATGCATTATGTATGAAAATTAATGTATTTAATAACTAAAAATAAACCTTCTCAAGGATCCAATGTATTCTTCTTTTGACTAGCCTTCCATCTCCTTGAGCTTCTCCTCATAATTTGATAACTAGAACCAAAAACATATATATAATGAAGTGATGGATCAAATCTGATTTATGAATACACTATTAGAAAATATGCTTTTTACATCGGTTATTTACGACTTTCTACATCGGTTTTTAACCGATGTTGAAAGTATTATGATTAACATCGGTTTTCAAAAATCGATGTTAACATAAAACTACCAACATCGGTTATCTAAATAACCGATGTTATATATTAAGAACTACACCAAAATAAGTGTATAAATGTTGATGTTAACGCGTACATTAACATCGGTTTTCTGAAAAAACTGATGTTAACTTATACATTAATATCGGTTCTGTATAAAAACCGATGTTAACTTCTACGTTAACATCGATTCTGTATTAAAAACCGATGTTAAGTTCTACGTTAACATCGATTTTTCTAGAAAACTGATGTTAATGTACGCGTTAACATCAACATTTATACACTTATTTTGGTGTAGTTATTAATATTTAACATCGATTATTTAAATGAAACCGATGTTAATGTTTTGAAGATTAACATCGGTTTTTTCAAATGACCGATGTTAATATACGTAAATAACATCGGTTTTTTGAAGAACCGATGTTAAGTTGTATGTTAACATCGATTTTATTCGAAAACTAATGTTGTTTGTGTATATTAACATCAATTTTTCTAAATAACTGATGTTGTTTTAAGGTTTTTTTTATATACACTTTTTGTTTTTACAAAAAAAAAACCAAAATTTAACCTGTAAAAAACAATTTCAGACCACAATTCACAACAAACATCATTTGCATTTTGCTTTCAAACAATTTTTAGCAGAAAGCTACACTAAACTATGAATTGATAAATATGAATAAATGATTTATTAAGAACTACCTATAAATAACATTCAATGTTTAAATGATATAGCAAATTGCAAAAATGTAAACCAAGTAGTGTAAACTAATTAATTAAGTAAGCTAAAATGAATTTCCTAACATCCTAATTTTCCTAACATCCTAAGTTTGATCTCTAAGTCGGAGATAATATTGTGCCCACTGGATGTGAAGCACCTTTCATCTCTCTGGCTCCAATGATCTAGCATCATTAAAATATTACATGATCAAATAAAAGATAAATTAATAATGTAATACCAATTATAAGAAAATCAACTTTTTTTGAAATAAAAAATTACCGCTTCCCAGTTCCTGAAAGTTC
Source organism: Glycine max (assembly GCF_000004515.6). NCBI lineage: Eukaryota > Viridiplantae > Streptophyta > Magnoliopsida > Fabales > Fabaceae > Glycine > Glycine max. The sequence goes on from NC_038250.2 coordinate 23,753,072, forward strand.
CTAAGATGATGGTGGACATCCAGTGCATGATGTAATAGTCGCACTCAATGTTTCCTTTTTGTCTATTACACTAAATACATAATGAAATATGGATATTAATTAAACGTTAACTACAATTAGTGTACACACACATAATCAGTATATATAAGTAGAAGTTTTATTTAAATCACGTACCTTAATGACAATCCACCTAGTAGCAGCCTTGGATTTAGGTTGTGGAGTATCATTAAGTCCTTTCAAAGCACTGTTGAATATGAGGAACATTTAAAAATTCATGTTGTTGAGTAATGCCAATGCAAATGTATTGAAAACAACACTGACCTGTTAATTATTCCCTTAAGGTAGTTGTCTGGCCTGTTAATTATTCAGATGTATGTTGTTGTTAAGACAAAGTTAATTATGTATGAATTTAAAGCAATAACTTAGGTAATTAACAGTAAGCTAAATTGACTTACAGAATCCACAATTGTATGATAGATATGCTGAGACATTGACCACCGTGTACGATTTCGGAGAGATCTTCGTGCTTTATGTACAGTGGGAAGTCTGGATTAAAAACTCTGAACACGGTAGCATCCCAGTTAACCTAGAAAGGCTTCAAGAAAAGCTCTGGGATGGTCAATGTCATCAGATATAGCGGATCATCGACCTCAGGATCCGGCCTTTGTGGAGGTTTTGCTGGAGAAACAACTGCCTGCTTATCAAACATAGTTAAATAATTACGCTGAATAATGTTGGATCAAGTGGCCTCGGAATAATTAAGAAGGGGGGGTTGAATTAATTATTAATGAACCTTTACTAATTAAACTTGATCCTTCTTAAGGTTACTAGATTCAATTAGGCTTTTACTATAATGTTAAGAAAGTAAAGAACATAAATAGAAACTTAACCAAAAGTAAAAGCGATAATTAAAGTGCACAATGGAAATTAAAGAGTGTAGGGAAGAAGAAGACAAACACAAGAGTTTTATACTGTAAACAGAAAAACTTGAGTTAGTTAACATAATTAGAAAATCACTGTATGAGTTATGTAAATCAATTTACCGAAATCAAACACATAATTAGAAAATTACATTAGACGATGTTAATTAATTCTCCTTCATCATGATCATTACGGTTAGCATGAATGTCGTCAAGTTCTTCTTCTCCGTCAATGTTAGGACTGATTTGTGTGGACAAAGGACTAACATAAGTGTCAATGTATGAATCATCATCTTCTACATTAACACCAATTGTTTTCCCATGTAGAACCACACACCACCTTTCATCAGAATGGTCTTGCACATAAAATACTTGTTTAGCTTGTTCTGCCATGATGAAAGGATCATTCAGGTAAGCTAGTTTCTTTAGGTTTACCAACGTAAATCCTACATCATCAGTGCGTACACCGGTGTTGTTGTCAACCAATTTACATTTGAAAACACACACAGTAAATTTGACATAGTTAAGCTCTCAAATTTCATCAATGAACCCAAAGTAAGGGATGGAAGCTACATAGGGATTGTCATCATGCACACTTGCGAAGTGTTGAGATTCAGCCCTTAGGGTGACCCCGCTATTTTGCATTGTACTTTTTTCGTCTTGTGCTTTTGTGTAAAAGGAATACTTATTTATGTCGTATCCTTGCCAAGTTATAACATTTCTTTTAGGCCCATCTGCTAGCTTTCTTAATGTTTCTAAAGCATTTTTGTCAGCAAAGATTGTATCTTTAAACCAATCAGAGAAAGTCTTGTTATGCTTTTTCAAGACCCAGTTCTTTGACATTTTTGGATTATTTTGTTTCACTAATGCTTCATGCTGAAGTATGTATGGCAAAACTTCATTACTATTGTTTAACACGTACAAGTGAGCTCGTAACAAATCTTCTGCACGTGGAGTGATAACATACAGTCCTCTTGAACCCTCACCGCCCACTCTGTCGTCATGCTGAGACTCAGGAAGGCCAATAGGTTTAGCCTTTTCAATGTAGTCTGAACAAAATTCAATGGCTTCCTCTGCAATGTACCTTTCAACAATAGATGCTTTCGGACGATGTAGATTCTTTGTATACCCTTTTTAGATCTTCATGTATCTCTCAACCGGGTACATCCACCTCAAATAAACAGGACCACAACATTTGATTTCTTTGACCAGATGAATAATTAAGTGAATCATGATGTCAAAGAAAGCAGGGGGAAAATACATCTCCAACTGGCATAGTATAATTGCAGCCTCATTTTGCAGGTCATCAAACTTGACAATATCAAGGACTTTGCTATATATGTCATGGAAGAAAAAGCACAGACGAGTTATGGCTAACCTTACTTTGTTAGGAAAAATGTCTCGTATGGCCACGACTAACAATTGTTGCATCAATATGTGACAATCATGAGACTTTAACCCTACCAGCTTAAGCTCCTTCAACTGCACAAGGCTCTTAATATTTGAAGAGTATCCTTGTGGGACCTTGACCCGATGAAGACACTAACAAAAAATTATCTTCTCCTTTTTGGACAAAGTATGACAAGTTGGAGGCAAGTATATTTTTCCCACCAGACCTTGGATGCAACTGCGATCGTATACCCATGTCAGCTAGATCATGACGGGTATTCAGACCATCTTTCATCTTGCCTTGAATGTTAAGGAGCGTCCCAATGACACTATCACATACTTTTTTCTCCACATGCATAACATCGATACAATGTCTAACATCTAGATCAAACCAATACGAAATATCAAAGAAAATGGACCTCTTCTTCCATATGCAAGTCTTACTTTTATCCTTCTTTTAGGTCTTTCCAAATACAGTATTCAGGTGTTCAACCCACTGGAAGACCTATTCACCAGTCAATGGTATCAGCGCAGTTTCGTGCTCTTGACTTCCATTAAAAGCTTTTTTCAATAGTCTGTAAGGGTGATGAGATTTTAGAAAACGGCAATGCCTGGTGTACACTATTTTTCTACCATGTTTCAGTTGTATGAAGCTTGTGTCTTCTTCACAAATGGGGAATGCATGATGACCCTTGACACTGTAATCGCTCAAATTCCCATACGCTGGAAAGTCATTAATGGTACAGAAAAGCATTGCACACATTTCAAAAGTCTCTTTGCAAATCCATCAAACACTAAAACCCCATCGGCCCACAACTTTCTCAGATCTTCAATCAATAGACTTAGATAAACATCAATGTCATTTCCTGGCTATCTTGGGCCCGATATCATCATACACAACATCATGTATTTTTGCTTCATGCACAACCAAGGAGGCATATTGTAAATTACTAGTAGAACTGGCCATGAACTGTGTTGAGTGCTTAAATTGCCATATAGTTTCATTCCATCACTGGCTAGTCCAAGCCTAAGATTTCTTGCCTCTTTGCCAAAATCCAGATACAAACCATCAATCTTCTTCCACTAGGAGCAATCAACCGGATGATGGACCATTCCATCAGAGTTTCTCCCATTTGCATGCCAGGAAAGGTCTTTTGCATCATCTTCATTAGCAAAAAGACGCTTAAACCTTGGAATAATGGGAAGATACCACAACACCATCGCTGGAGGGCCCTTCTTTGAGTTTTCATCAGAACTACACTCCTCATCATCCTTCACCTTGTACCGTGACGCCCCACACCTGGGCATTTGGACATTTCTTCAAATTTATGCCTGTACAATATGCAATCATTAGGGCAAGCATGAATCTTCTAATACTCCATACCCATCGGACACAATATCTTTTTTTCCTGATAGTAGCTTTTAGGCAACGTGTTTTCCTTTGGAAACAGATTGTGCACTACTTCAAGCAGTGAAGTAAAGCTTTTGTCACTCCACCCATATCTGGCCTTGACATTAACCAGGCTTAACACCACCGACAACAGCGTCAAGGAATTCTTGCACCCCGGATACAAAGGCTTCTTTGAGTCACTCTACAATCTTTCCTACACAGGGGCATGGGCTTGCTGAAAAGACTCTTGTCCGAGGTCACGAATCATATCCTCCAAGCGATCTCCTATTTCTACATCAAACGGTTCGGATTGGGGCCCACTCTACATGTCTATCATTTCACCATGCCATATCCACATCATATAATTCCTTTTAATTCCATCACACAACAAATGCTCTCATATGTCATCCATTATTTGTCGTCTTCCATTCAAACAATTGATGCAAGGACAATAATATTTTCCTTCTTCATCCGGTCGACCACTTTCAGAAGCAAATTTCAATAACTACTCCACGCCTTCCTCATATTCTGGGCTGATGCGACTTTCATTCATCTAACTTTGATCCATCTAAGTAATAACTCCATGATATTGACCAAGTTATTTGATGCATGAAAATCTCACTTTTTTATTATAGGTGTGGGCCTATCCCATTCGGGAAGACAGTCTTTTATGGTAGCTTCATACGTCAGGGTTAATTATATTTTGTTAAATTTGACAAAATTTTGGCAGCATTTCGCATTGGTCTCCAAGTACACAACAGGAAATCGATGAAATTAATTTCCCGATAATCAAGTATGCACTCAGAGAACAACTCGAAATGCATTGTACCAAAATTTTATCAAATTAAAAAAAATAAAGTTAACCTTAATGCATGAATCTACCATAAAAATATCAATCTCCCCAAACTGTCCAAACGGACAATTCAAGATTGAATACAATGATTAATGCAAACTGTCCGCAAGAATCATGGCATTCAGTCTCAAACGGGAATCTAAGGTTCACTCATCATGAACACAATTTGTATAGCATATTGTTCGTGCCTGGCAAGTGCACCGGATTGCGCAAGTAGTATAAAATAGTAAGAGTTGAGTATCGAACTCTCGGGGAACTTGTGTTACTTGGTAAAGCTACTTTAGTGAATAGGTGTCTAGTATGAAAATAGATGTGTTTACTATGAACAAGTATGTAAACTAAGTATTAAAAGGAAAATCACGTGAGTAATGATGTGTAAAGACAAGTAGACAACACGTTGGTCTTCCTATTAGGTTCCTAATGTTTGAAGGATATTCTCTACTTAACAATGCTCATGTGTTCTATGGTGTCTCTTGAAATGCTAAACCCCGATTCCTCATGATAGTCTAGCTTAATCCTGATCAAGCATCATCCGCAGATTCCTCTCCTTGGACTAAACTCGGCCAAGACCGCATTAAGAACAAACACACAACAACTAGGTTATCGTACCCCGATCCCTCGTGATAATACGATAAACTAGCCCTATCCTATCAAGTTCTAAGAATCAAACCAGTTCCATTGTTGAATGAACCTAAAAACACATGCATCCACGTGATCAAGGCAAAAGCATGGTAGAATGAAGTTCTGATAGCACAGTGAACACACAAAACATCATTAAATAGATATACAGATATTTACATCAAGTACCTAAAAGGAAGAACCAACAGAGGATTTAGCTCTCCATAACTGGGAAGCTTCCTTTACAACAAAGAGAAGAGAAAGATGAAGGGTTGAAGAAATACAAGTAGTGGGGATGTCTCCTCCACCTCTAGGACCTCATAATCACTCACAAACTCATCTCAAGCTCTCAGGATGGCTTCCTCTTCAAGCTTCAGTCTCTGCGGATCTTCACACAACAAAATCTCTCAAACTCTCTAGAACTTGGACCTTTCTCTCTCTAGAACTCTCTAGACATACAAAAGCTTCAAGAAAAGGCCAAACTCCTTTCCAAAATCTGATTTAAGGCTTAAATAGGTGACTTTGTTTGTGCTTGCGCGCTTAGCGCAACTTTGAACCGCTTAGCGCATTAGTGAATTTCGGCTTAGCGCGTGCTTTTCTCGCTCAGCGGATGGACTGAAGCGGTGCACTTAGCGGGATGATCCTTTGCTTAGCAAACATGCACAACTCATCCTTCTTCCACATTCTTCCTCGCGCTCAGTCGAGGAGTGTTGCACTCAGCGGATGGCTCGCTAAGTCGGCAGATTGGCTTAGCAAGAAGGTGACAATCAACACTTCACAAACTTGCCTAATTAACCTGAAATTGAGAGAAAATGATTATTAAACACACAAAATGGCAGTACTAAGTATTTATTACCTATCTTTAACAAAAAGTAATTACAACACTACAAAATAACCATAAATTGGAGGAGTTTGATACAATTTACACAATTTTTATACACAAAAGTTAGTCGTATTCATCGACTAACACATATATCAATTGTTATTAACAGTAGTGAACAACTAATAAAAATATTACTTTGTTGTGTGTGTGTGTGTGTGTGTGTGTGTGTGTGTGTGTGTGTGTGTGTGTGTGTGTGTGTGTGTGTGTGTGTGTGTGTGTGTGTGTGTGTGTGTGTGTGTGTGTGTGTGTGTGTGTGTGTGTGTGTGTGTGTGTGTGTGTGTGTGTGTGTGTGTGTGTGTGTGTGTGTGTGTGTGTGTGTGTGTGTGTGTGTGTGTGTGTGTGTGTGATATTATATTCATCTCCTCATAATAGGCCCCCCATATTCACCCAGTTTATCTTCTTTGGGTTATTTTATGTCAAAAGTTAACAAATAATTGTAGTCTCATTATTGACCCCTGTGCTGCAGTGTAAGGTCAATCTCAGATGGGGTTTTCTCATTAAATGCCTCCCTTCACATTGCAATGGAGAAACTATAAAAGACTAGACTCAATATTGTTGCTTAAGTGTAGTCCACAAACTAATATGCTCCAACATTCGCAACAGCTCAAGTGTAGTCCACAAAACACTTGAGCTGTTTGTGCTTGCAAAGTGGAGAAATTAAGTTTATGTTCGATTCTAAGCATCATTGGAAAAACAATGTTGCTTCTATTTTGTTAAAGTAATAACAAAATTGAGAATGCCATTTTATGATGGGTTTACTGCCATCAATTTGTAGACTTTCTACTTCTGCTTACTAGATTATGATACCTAAACAAAAGAAGAGTATTTGGTGCTACTGCTGCTATGGTTTCGTATGTTATGTTTCCTAATTAGGGGTGAAGAAGCTATTTCACTTCAATAATATTATATAGCCTGTGTCAACATACTTAGGTGGAATTTATTATTTCTAGAGTTCTACTTGTGTATATGTGGAATTGCATTAGACTCTGGATTCTCTCTTTTTGTCACTGTTTGCCTCTTGCAAACTGAAGTGAATCTTTGTTTGTCGTGGGCAATTTTGGACCTATTATTCTCTATTATGTTTCTGTATGAGAAGTGTGGTAGTGACATGCACAGATATTGTCATATGATAGATCTATTAAGATGCAAAAGGTTATTCTTTATTGCCTCAGACCGAACTTGTAAATTTAAGGATCTTACCACCTCTAACCTAAATGAGGAGTTATTCTTAAGAAGCTATTTCAGACTTTCTGCCTCTGCTCACAATTTCTAATAAGAAATTAAATTTCAGCACAAAGTAGGTGGGCTATTTGTTAGCAATTGAGAAAGAGACATATATAGGTTACATAAATTAATTAGCTTTTGATCCCTTAAGGGTTTTTGGATCAAATTGATTTCATTAGTGAAGATGGAGTTTAAGTAATTAACAAAGTGGTCTAGGGGGGTTACTTTTTGGATATATGTGGCTTTGCACAACTATATAAGGTCCCAATTGAGTATGAAATTAATCTCTCTTTCCAAAAAGCATATGAATATCTCTCTCTACCTAGTTAGCTGGATGTATAGACTAGAGTACAGAATGACTTGTTTTTATGATGCAGGCTAAGAATTTTCTAGCATGTAGGAGGGAATTGGAGCCAAACTCAATTTAATTGACAAAACTCTAGCTACCACATGAGTTATGTTTTTTAGTGGACTTAGATATCTCATAATTGAAAATGAGCTGTTGGTACACAATTTAAAATGTTCTAACCAACAAAAACAAAACCAGTTTTATTAATGATTATCCTAAAAACTAATTAGTGGGGTACTAGAACAAGTTCAGCCTAAGAAGGAAAAAAAATGGAGTACCACCAAAGACAAGCCTTAAGGCAATCCTTACTACTAATTAGCTTTGGACAGCTTCTGCAATTCAGGTGTGTGTGTGTGTGTGTGTGTGTGGCTATGTGTGTGTGTGTGTGTGTGTGTGTGTGTGTGTGTGTGTGTGTGTGTGTGTGTGTGTGTGTGTGTTCTCTATGTGTGTGTGTGTGTCTCAGTCACCAACTTGACCATTATAGGTATAACATAGTGAAATCACTTGCATCTGCACTTCTCTATCTGCATGAGGAATGGGATGAACAAGTCATTCACAGGAACATAACCTCTTCAGCAGTGACTCTTGAACCTAACATGACCCCAAGACTAGGTAGTTTTGCTCTGGCTGAGTTTTTGTCAAGGAATGAGCATGGCCATCATGTAATCAATAATACGAGCAACATGAGGCTGTGGATTTTAATTCAGGTTAGGAGTTGTGGATTTAAGGCTGTGGTGCCCAAAACTAGGTAGTTTTGGTGTAGTGGTTCTTGAGATTGTAAGTGGACTTCAGGCTGTGGATTTTAGGCAACTTGAGGTGCTAGTGGTAAAGAAAGTTCATGAATTTGAGGTGAAAAAAGGTCACTTGTGGCATTAGCAGATATGAGACTAAATGAAGAGTACAATTTGAAGGAGTTAATGACATTGGTAAGCTTAGGAGCTGCATGCACCCATTATGACCCAAAATTAAGACCAACCACTAGACAGATAGTAAGCATTCTTGATTGCAATGACAGATTAATCATAGGAGAGAACATGGAGAGCAAGGAAGATTGGAGAGAAAGAAATACTTGTTCTTTGTCACTGGTTAAGACAATTCAAGGTCTAGGAATACAATGAAAAGTTGCACAGACACCAATGAAACATGGAGCTAGTTAAGCTGCTCTTTCAAGGTTAGGAGTGAAGCAGCACAGACACTCAGTGGATGAGAAATCTGATGACCTTGACCTCTTAGAGACAGAATCACTTGTAGGCTTTATGCTAATATTGGAATCAGGTACTAGTTATTGCTACCCATATTTTTGCACTATATATTCATAGCTAAACCCAGGAAACTGTACTTAACAAATATTAAAATAGTTACAGAATATTTAGATATATCAGACATTTGTTTCCCTTGTTTCTACAATCACACAATGTATTATATTGTATTATGAGGCATTGTCATTATAGTCCTGTTTGCACAGTCAACTAATGTGGGTACTGAACTAAACTATGGGCTTTAAGTGTTTTTTTTTCTGTTACAAAATTTCACATACAAAAAACCAACAACTATCATATTTGGGCATGTAGAAGCTCTTGTTCATGGTCATAAGTATAATATTTGGGAATCCAGACCCTATAAAAGAGACATATCTTCAGCCAATTGGTTCAACACTTGCTGTACAAGAGAACTATGTTGCAAGTCCTTTGGTAGATAATCCAACAGTGGCTCAGATTACAAACTGGAACGAAACATAACCTACAAATTTGAACGCAAGCCCTTGTGAGGGATGAATATGAAGGACCAAACAAAATAAAGACCGTGCAACTATTCAATTATGTTACAGGAATTGATATACAAAAAATCAATGATCTTGCAAGTCTGCATTGCATTTTTGTTAATGATTTTTTATAAGTGAAAATGAAGACATTACCAACTTAGAATACATACATACATGCAGAGCTAATGGTCTAACAACGAAGCTACAACTTGGTTGTCATCATTGTAATCTGTATGTATTAGGCACTTTTATATGGGAAAGGGAAAACAAGGGATGTAACATCAATTTAATTCACATCAATTACCTCTAAAACATCTGCTCACGTGTACGTAGACACAGCCATCTCACTCTAATGAGAAGATATATGAGTCTGCCAACGTGTAGCAACTATTATCCTAAAGCGGTGCCATAAATCAGAAGATTCACATAACAATTAAGGCTAAGAGATTAATGTCCATGTCCATGGTAGTAAGTCTACAGCCTGAACAACTAAAATTCACCCATTATAAGTTAGTTAATGTTAGTTAAGGTAGATCTCCCTAAAAAAATGTTTGTTATGGTTAAATATACACATACTTCAGAATTTTAGATTTACCCAAACAAATTTAATGTTATTAAGACCTACAAGAAGCTTTATTTGAACAAATGAAAGGTACATTATGACAGGAGTAAAATGTCAAACTTCTATATTGGATCACTTTGCAACAAGATACATATAACAACGTATGAATAAGTGAAATATAACCTGTAAGCTCAAAAGAATCCAGTTCCAACAAGGAATGGATGCATAGCTTCACATAGTTTTGCTGAGTGATTATACAACTTACTTACTGGCAAAATATTCTAGCTACCCTCACAACTATATAGGACTGGCAAAAGCAGAACACATCTCTAATAGGGTAAACATTATTAAAGAGGAATCTGATTAGGATCATGATCTTTTAGGGACATGGACATTATACACAAACCATAAGGTAGGAAAAAGTATATAGCTAAGAACACGAGAACACCGAGATCGGCCTCTTCACCTACAGCTGGATGACGTGGAATAGTCCAGTATATTTGAATTGCACACCAAAAGCAGTACAAACAAGCTATGGACATCACAAGAAGCATTGACTGATATGACTTTTTCTTTATGGAGTTTGAGGCATTTTCTCTGCGCGGCAATTAAGGAGAGGATAACAAGTCAAAACCAAGTAGTGTCTATAATATTAACTTGATGATTAACATGGGAAGTTGCAAAAAACAAAAACCTGTTGAGGTAAAAAAAGAAACCAATTAAACAACCACATAAGAAGACAACTACAACAACAACATCTGGGTTAACTAGTGCTCTACTCTGCCACCAGCCAGTGCTCAAAATCCATGTGTACGTGGTTGTTTTCCCATTCTCGTGTGTGATTTTTCAAAACCGATGTTAACAATTATCAGTCGACGAATACGACTAACTTTTGTGCAAGAAATTTGTGCAAATTGTATCTAACTCTTCCCATTTATGGTCATTTTGTAGTGTTGTAATTACTTTTTGTTAAATATAGGCAATAAGTACTTATTACTCCCATTTTGTGCATTTAATAATCATTCCCTTTCAATTTCAGGTTAATTAGGCAAGTTGGTGAAGTTCTGATTTTGATCTACTGGCTAAGCCAATCTGTCGGCTTAACGAGCCATCCGCTGCACGCACCACTCTTACGACTGAGCGCGAGGAAGAATCTGGAAGAAAGATGAGTTGTACATGCGTGCTAAGTGAGAGCTCATTCCGCTAAGTGCACCGCTTGCATCCATCCGCTAAGCGAGAAGATGCACGCTAAGCCAAAATTCACTTATGTGCGCTAAGAAAGCTAGAGTCGTGCTAAGCGCGAGAGCACCAACGAGACCACCTATTTAAGCCTGAAATTAGAAATGGAGAGGGAGTTTGGGCTTTTCCTTGAGCTTCTGCATTTTTAGAGATTTCTAGAGAGAGAGAGAGAGGTACAAGTTCCAGAGAGTTTTGAGAGCTTTGGCTGTGTGAAGACTGGCAGAGAACTGAGCTTGAAGAGGACGTCATCCTGAGAGCATGAGATGAGTTTGTGAGTGATTATGAGGTTCTAGAGGTTGAGGAGACATCCCCACTACTTGTATTTCTTCAATCCTTCATTTTTCTCTTCTCTTTATTGTAAAGGAAGCTTCCCAGATATGGAGAGCTAAATCCTCTGTTGGTTCTTCCTTGTAGGTACTTGATGTAAATACCTTTATATCTATTAAATGATGTTTTATGTGTTCTCTGTGCTATCAGTACGTCATTTTAGTATGCTTTTTCCTTGATCACGTAAATGCATGCTTTATTAGGATCATTCAACAATGGGAATGTGCCTTGTCTAAGCCTTTGGAGCTTGTCCATAAGCTCCCTTTCATAGTAGGAGGGAATGTGCCTCTTCCTAAGGGCACTCTTAAGATCATTCCAATACTCTACAGGAGAATCCCCATGAATCCTTCGTTCCCTAACAAGGGAAGTCCACCAATAGAAGGCATACCCTTGAAAGCTAAGGGTAGCCAATGGAACTTTTCTCTCTTCGCTAATATGATGGCAAGCAAAGAGTTGTTCAACCTTCATTTCCCAATCTAAGTAGGCCTCAACATTATCTTTTCCATGGAAATATGGGAGGCTAATGTTAACCTCTTGAGGCCTTCTTTCCTTTTCTCTTCTTTGGGAGTGATGTTAAGTATGTGAACTATGGCGCCCTCTATAATAGTCGCTAAGTTATTCACTTAAACTCTTGCAAGAGTCATGACTACTATAGGAGGCATGTTTTTCTCTTTTCATTTCTTTCATTATTTTTCTTCTTTCTTCCTCTCTTATTTTCTCTCTTTCATCTTGACTTATTTCTTCCAGTCTTTTTTTACCTTTTTCTTTTCTCTCTTGTTTTTCTTTCCACGACTTAAGGGATCTCAACTCATCTGATATCTTATACAAGGGGTCCTTAGGAGTAGAACCCTCACCATTAACACTAGATGAAGAATGAAGACTCATGTTGGTTCCTAAGTTATGGTTCTTTCTTGTTGGGGGGGGGGGGTTGAAAAAAGGTAAAAGAAACTATGGTTGAAACTAACCAAAATAAACACTAAAAGAGGTGTGAAAGATAAGGTAAAAACTAATTGGTAAAAGGCAAGCTATATAGGTGGTTTGACAATGGAGGGTAAAGGAAATAAGCTATGAAAGTAAGCAAGAAATTAAAGTGCAAGAAATGCAAACTAGGCGGATCCTAAGAGTGTTTGGATGACCTCATTTAAGGTTCCCAACAAAACACTCACTATCCTAAGGGAAAATTGCCTAAAATTATTACACACAAATGGAAGTAGGGTGACCTAGCGGAGGCTCCCAACTTACTTCCAATGAAAGGCCTTTTTGTTACAAAATTTGAAAGCAAAGCAAATTTCCAATTACAAAATTACAAAGAAAAAAAGTCCTCAATTGTGGTGGCTATTCTCTCTTTAGTGTTTCACTCAATTTGGAGTGCTTCTTATTCCAATAGCTCTTAAGGTGGTTGGCCCCTTGCTTCTTGACTCAAATCCTTCAAGATATGGCACCAATCCTCCTTTCCAATTCCCTATATGGCAACTCACAAGCAAGGAAACAAAGAGATAAGCAATAACCAAAGACCAAAAACAAATGAAATGAAAGCTAAACCAATAGAGTTTTAACAAGACAAATTTCCAAGGATTATTCAACAATTAAAGCAATGAAAAGCACAAAAAAGCAAGCTAGGACTCAAAGAGAAACCTAGAATGGCTCTAGAGTAGAGTAAAAAAACTAAAAAAAAAACTCAAGAAACCTCTAGTTTTGGGACTTGTTTTCACTATAATTTTCAACTGAAATTTCAGAACTAGGATTGGTATAAAATAGGCACCAATTATAGAACAAATTTTGAGCCAAAACAACAAGCACACTTTCCTTTCACTTTTTTTTTCTTGGACACTGATTTTTTTGCCAAATTGTGCGATTTTTCTTATTTTTTTCATTTAATCCAAATCGCTTGGTTCTTTTTTTTATAATTTTGGTCCAGATGTCTAGAAAATTCAGTAAAACTTTCAGCTCAAAAAACGTAGTGACCAATTCCCAGTAATTTATACAAGTTCGTATGTTCAAGCAGCCAGCACCAGCGATTTCAACCTAGAAATCAAGAGTAGTGTTTATGTTGCTTAAGGCTTGGATAGTTACAATTTTTGTTTGCTTATGCTCAATTATCTTGAATAAAACAATTCAAGAGAGCTTAAGACTTATTTGATTCACAAATCCAACCACAACTCAACTTCATCATAGGCATCATGTAGGAATCTTAGAAAACAAAAAAGAGTTCAACAAGACTACTTCTAGGAATTGATTTAGAACATGTTATGAACTAAATAACATGCATGAATTAGACTCAAAATTCAAAAGATAGGCTAATAATGACAAGAATACATGAAAAAATGTATCTAGAATTCAATAAACAAAATAAAAATTCAACACAAACTTAGAACATAATGTGACAATTACTATGACTAAACATGACTCTAAGACAACATGGATTGAGTGATTTACACTTAGATTTTGTGTTTTTTTTTCTAATCAATATTTTGGAAGAAAATTTAGATCTAAGGTTCAGCACAAGAATATTATGAATGAAAAATGATAGAACCTAAAATCAACACAAAAACATGATTCAAGAGTATATCTACAAAATTTGAACCATAGAAATGCAAGAACAAGTGTAGATCTAAGATTTAATCGGTTTATTTTTTTTTAATCTACTCTAAACAGCATCAAACCACAAGACAATGGAGGATATACATGGAGAATAATATGAAGAACAAGGAATTGAAGAGAATTCACCGAACAAAAAGATAGAGGAAGCAAAAGAACATCACCTAGATGAAGATGCTCTTGTAGGCATAGGATCTTCTTCATCAATGGATTCCTTTGCTTCTTGGAAGATGAATGGCAGCGGAATGGAGAAGGAAGAGAGAGAGGAGACGCCACTTCAAGGAGAAGATGAGTCTAGAAGAAGCTCACCACCATAGGAGCCCATGGATAAGAGCTTGGAGGAAGAATGAGATGAATGAAGGGAGAAGGAGAGAAGAGCACGAAATTTTGTTCTCTAAATAAGCTCTGAAATCTGAAGTTTAATATTCAAATGATCAAAGTTGAAAAAAATGCACACACATGACCTCTATTTATAGTCTAAGTGTCACACAAAATTGGAGGGAAATTTGAATTTCAATTCAAATTTCACTTGAATTTGAAATTGAATTTGTGGAGCCAAACTTTGGAGCCAAAATTTCACTAATTATGATTAGTGAATTTTAGTTATGGTTCAGCCCATTAATCCAAGATCAATTCCAAGATTCTCCACTAAGTGTGCTTAGGTGTCATGAGGCATATAAAGCATGAAGGACATGCACAAAGTGTGACTATATGATGTGGCAATGGGGTGTAGTAAGCAAATGCTCACCTCCCCCTCTAAAATTTAATTGGATTGGGCTTCTACCAATTCAATTAAAATTCACTTAGTGCATGTGAAATTACAAAACTACCCCTAATACAAAAACTTGTCTAGTGCCCTAAAATACAAGGGCTGAAAAATCCTATATTTCTAGGGTACCCTACCTACATTATGGAGCCCTAAATACAAGGCCCAAAATTAATGAAACCTTAATCTAATATGCACAAAGATAAGTGGGCTCATACTTAGCCCATGGGCCCGAAATCTACCCTAAGGCTCATGAGAACCCTATGACCTTCTCTTGCATCTTTGGCCCAATCTTCTTGGAGTCTTCTATCCAATGCCCTTGGGGGGGGGGGGGTAGGATTGCATCAGGAATCGGCATTTCTTGAGTCTTAGAATGTCGTTGACTCTGACTCGAAGAACCTTTTCGCTTCTTTGATGGTTCCGCCATTAGAAGGGATTATTTGAAATTTCAATCGATTCAAATGAAAGAGAATGAAAAAAAGATGAAGTTTGGGCTTTGTGGGGAGTGATTTTGTCAAGGAATGAGTGAGATATGGCAGAAGGGAGAATTGGGAACGAGGGTTTTCGAAGAAGTAAGAAGATGCAGATTTCTGATTTTGAAATTTGAATATATAGGTGCAAGAACACGTTGTAATCGATTACACTAATATGATAATCGATTACCAGAGAGCATTTTAGCCAAAAAATAAAAGCTGATTGACTTTTAGGGGAAAAGGGATTTGAATGAGTATCAAAATACTTTCTTAGAGAGAAAAATATATATTAAAAAAATACTTTATGAATGAATCTTAATCAAATAATTTACATATCATATTAAAAATCATGCATAATCATTTAAAGGAAATATGTATATTTGTATATTCAATTATATCACAATAATCAACTCAACTCAAGTAATGAAGAATAAAGATCATAAATATCATCAAAATTTTAAAGGAGACTTCATGTTTAAAAATGAACTCAATCAAGAACATATAAACACATACTCACAGTTTCAATCAATCAGAACAAACAGAATAAAAATTTGTTAGTCATCATAATCAAATTAATTGAAAGGAAAATTTCAACCAAAAATAAATTTTAATCAAGAGAATGGTTTTGATGTTACCTTTTTCATGATTAAAGGTGTCTAGATCTTCAAAGATGAAAGTCATCCTTTTGATCTTTGTTTAACCTTCTTGAGAAATGTTCTCATCACTCTCATAATCCTTGGTAAGAAGGTTGATCTCCTTTTTTGAACCGTTGGATGAATCATTGTCATCCCATGCAATGTAGACCTTCTTGGTCCTTCTTTCATCATACCTTTTCTTATCACTTTTCTCAGGCCATTCTTCATTTGAAGGACAATTAGCTTTGATGTGACCAATTTGGTTGCATTTGTAACATCTAAGAACTTGAGAGTCTTCTTGTGATCTTCTTCCATTGTTGAAGTTTTGACGCCTCTCGATTCTTCTCTTCTTGACAAATTTTTGAAACTTCTTCACAAAGAGTGAGAAGTCTTCTTCATCTTTTGATTCATCTTCTTCATTTTCTTCTTGCATTGATGAAGAGGCTTTAAGTGCTATACTTCTTTTCTTTTTGTTAGTTTCTTCATTTTGATTAAGACGTTGGAGTTCCATCTCATGTTCCTACAATTTTCCAAACAAAGTAGCAAGAGACATAGAGGAAAGATCTTTACTTTCAGAAATAGCAGTTACCTTGGGCTGCCATTCCCTACTTAAGCATCTTAAAACTTTATTAATTAGATCTTCATTAGGAAAGATTTTTCCTAAAGAGACAAGATGGTTGACTGTATGTGTAAATCTTTTCTGCATGCTATGGATGTTTTCATTAGGGTTCATCCTAAACAATTCATACTCATGTGTAAGGATATTGACTCTAGATCTTTTTACATCAGTGGTTACTTCATGTGTAAGTTGGAGAGTATCCCACATCTCCTTGGCATTTGTGCAGTTTGACACTCTAAAATACTCATCTATTCTTAGGGCTGAAGTAATAATGTTTTTGGCTTTAAGATCATACTAGATTCTTCTTCTATCTTCTTCTGTCCACTTATCTCTAGGTTTTTGTGTTGTGGTACTTGTGCTTACATCTACTACAGTGGATATGTAAGGTCCTATTTCTATTGCTTCCCAAATGTTTAAATCTATGGCTTCAATGAAAATCTGCATACGGGTTTTCCAATAATGGTAACCCTCACCATTGAAAATGGGTGGTCTATGAATAAAATTTCCTTCAGGAAACAAAGGATTTGAAGAGGCCATGAATCTTGAAGTGGTTAGACTTTCTACAAGATACCTGCTCTGATACCACTTGTTGGATCAAGTGGCCTCGGAATAATTAAGAAGAGGGGGTTGAATTAATTATTACTGAACCTTTACTAATTAAAAATATACCTTTCTTAGGCTTTTACTATAATGTTAAGAAAGTAAAGAACATGAATATAAACTTAACAAAAATTAAAAGCGATAATTAAAGTGCACAGTGGAAATTAAAGAGTGTAGGGAAGAAGAAGCCAAACACAAGAGTTTTATACTGGTTCGGCAATAACCCGCGCCTACATCCAGTCCCCAAGCGACCTACGGTCCTTGAGATTTCTTTTCAACCTTGTAAAGTCCTTTATAAGCAAAGATCCACAAGGGATGTACCCTCCCTTGTTCTCTTTGAACAACCTAGTGGATGTACCCTCCACTAGAACTGATCTACAAGAGATGTACCCTCTCTTATTCTCAATCACAACAACCCAAGTAGATGTACCCTCTACTTGTACCACAAAGGATGTACCCTCCAATGTGTTAAGACAAAGTTCTCAAGCGGTTAGTCCTTTGAAACTTTGTGAATGGGGAAACAAAAGAATTCCTAGGCGGTTAGTCCTTTAAAATCTTTTGTTTATAGGAAAGGGAATAATCAAAAGAATTCTCAGACTGTGTCGTTTTGAATTCTTTGACAAGGGAGAAGGGAGATACAAAAGAATTCAGGCGGTTAGTCCTTTGTTATTTTGGAAAAGGGAGAAGAGAGACACAAAAAGAATCCAAGCGGTTAGTCCTTGTCGAATTCTTTTTGGCAAAGGGAGAAGAGAATGAAAAAGATGAATAGCACACTTTTGTTTTCAAGGTCTAGAAAACCAGAAAACTTTGGAAAGCTTTTGACAAAGGAAGAAGAAGAAGAAGATGTTAAAAGAGATTCAAAGATTGTAAAGTGAAATTCTGATACCAGGGGACAGATGTCGTACCGGATGTCACGACATCACGCTTCAGAACATGCAGATTATATGTGTCCGTATGAACAGATTAAACCAGTAAATAACACAAGAGAATTGTTTACCCAGTTCGGTGCAACCTCACCTACATCTGGGGGCTACCAAGCCAGGGAGGAAATCCACTCTCAATAGTGTTAGTTCAAGGTCTAACAGCCCCTGTTTACAACCTTCTCACCTAACCACTACCCGTGCGATCTCTACCTAAGAGCCACTCTTAGATATGAGAACCTCTGCTCACTCCCTCTCACTCACACTCCCGTGTTTACAATTAAGTCAAAGACACACCAGAGATCAACTCTGAACAAAAGAGATCAACTCTACACACTAGAGATCAACTCTAGACACAAGAGATCAACTCTACACACATAGGTCCAACACTTGATGCTAGGGTACCATCAAGGTGGCTCACAAAAAACTCAAGTCCCAAAACTCACAAAATAACTCTTCAATCCCGGACTTGGTACAGAACTCGTGCAGCCTCCATGATTATATAGCCGTGTACGATTCTGGGCTGCAACTCCTTGATGCTGGAGGAGATCTATCTTCTTCTGAAAAATCTGCAGTTAAAGAACTAAAAGATAACTTTTGATCTTTTAGTTTGAATCTTTAATCTTTAATCTTTAATCCCTGAACGAACTCTTCTACTTTGAAATTCGAACTTTAATGATCTTTTAATTCGTTCCTAAAGATAGATCATCTAATCTCTTGCTAACTGCACAATAATCTGTTAAAGATATAACAGATTTATATGTCCAGTATTTTCGGGCCGGATGTCAGGACATCGTGTCCGACATCGTGGATCCTGCAGCTTCACTTCTGCACTTGACTTTTATCTTGCATTGTACAGCAACTCCAGTATTTTCGAGCAGGATGTCAGGACATTGTATCCGACATCGTGGATCCTGCAACTTCACTTCTGCACTTGACTTTTATCTTGCATTGTACAGCAACTCCAGTATTCTCGGGCAGGATGTCAGGACATTGTATCTGACATCGTGGATCCTGCAACTTCAATTCTTCATTTGACATTTTATCTTGCCTTGTGCATTGTGCAGCCCGATCTTATTCCTTGACATCACGTTGGACATCACGTGCAGCAACTCCAGCTTTCCTTCATTGTCTAAGTGCTTATGTTTTAACAAAATCTTAGCCAATCTTTTAAAGCTCAGTAGAGCTAAACACTAACAATCTCCCCCTTTGGCAAATTTTGTCTAAAACATACTTAGACACTTCCTGAGCAGGTACGAGCAGTTATGCAAGTGGGATCAGCAACTTTCATTATCAGAGTAATCAAGCACAACGGAAATTCTTCAAGTTGCAAATCTACAAGTCTTCTCCAGGATGTCAAGACATCTCACGTGACATCAGCTTTCTGCTCCTGCTCCCCCTGTCTCCATGCTTACTGCAGCATCTTCTATCAGCTACTAGTCTTTTCCAGGATGTCGAGACATCTCATGTGACATCCGCTATCTGCTCCCCCTGTCTTCATGCTCTTACTGCAGCATCTTCTAGTAGCTTACATCAGTCATCATCAGCAGCAGTCTCCCCCTCAAAATCATATTCATACAACTCCCCCTCAAGGTCATGAATCATGCATACATCGTATCCTACTGCCATACATCTACTATTGCATACATAGTATTCTACTACTCAAAATCATGCATAATAGCAAGCATAATACTATTACTCCCCCTTTTTAGACATAAATTTGGCAAAAGTAGGATGCATGAAATTAAAGTGCAAATATTACAGACCAATAGTAATCAACTGTTCAAAGGGACATGCCCCTTTAGCTAATAAAAGTGAAAAGCAAACATAAGGGTCTGATGATCATGGGGTGGCGTCAGAATCATCATCTGATTCTGTCTCTTCTGCTGCATCTTCCTCTTCCTCAGCAGCTTCTTCTTCTTCTTCAGCTGCTTCTTTGTCTTCCTCAGCTGCCTCTTCCTCTTCTTCAGCTGCTTCTTCATCATCAATGCCACTTTCTGAGAGCCTTGTGATCAGCCGTTCTAGCTCCATCTTCTTTTCTGTGGTGGCTTTGATGGTTGCTTCCAGCACCTTGCATGTGTCCTTGAGTTCAGCAATCAAGGCATCCTTGGACACAGCACCTGAAGCAGCAGCTTTCCCTGATGTCGAGACAATGTCTGGGACATGTGTCCCCTCAAACAATTTGTAATGCAGGGATAGAGGCGATTCTCTCTTCATCACAGAGTCAGTGTAGTTTAACATATTGGGATGTTGACTCAACATAATGCCACACAATACAGTAGGGAAGGCAATGGGTAATTTGACGGCAAATGATTCTGAATGCTTAACAGTTTGATCAAAAATATAGTTTCCAAAATTAAATTTGGACTTGGTTCCAACAGCATACAGAAATTTACCCAAACCTGTGGCAACAGTGGAAGTATGATTGGTGGGAACCCAGTTTGCAGCTCCAATCCTGTGCAGAATTGCATACTTCACACTTAGCTTCCCTGCTGAAAGCTTCCCTTTCTTTGGTCAATGCTGGACTCGTTTGGCAGTGATTTCCTTGGCAATTTGATGCTCAGAAACATCAATATCTATCACTCCATCAGTAGGTCTGCCCAGATATTTGTTAATCACAGCAGGGGAGAATCTAACACACTTTCCTCTGACAAACACTCTTTGATAATCATCACTTTTTCTGTTTGATATGTCAGAGGGAATGTTGACAATGAATTCCCTGACTAGGCCTTCATAACAGTCTCCCAACTTGGTGACTGTCTTCAGTAGTCCAGCAGCCTTGATGAGGTCCATGGTCTCCTTGCAATCCAAGGCATCTCTTCCCAGTTCTCTTTCAACCGCAAGCCTGCGTTGATACACATATTTCCACTTTTCAACATTGCCAATGGAGTGGAAAGAGATGTTGTCCAATGGTGCATCAGGAACATTTCCAAGCACCTTTCTTCCAGATTTCTTGGCCCTCTTTGATGTCGAGACATCTAGTTCGACATCATCATCAGAATCAGATGAGGAAACTTCTTTCCTCTTCTTGGAGGGGATAGCAACCTTGCTTCTTCTGGATGTGGCAGGAGTGATTGGAGTACTCTTCTTCTGTGCCATAGTCTTGATTCGTCCAGACCTCTTAAGGGGGGTTTTTCCCTTTCTGTTTTGAAGTCTTTCCGCAATGCCAGGTGCCAACCTATTGGCAATGGGTTCTTCATCAGATTCGACTTCTTCCAGGTCAATGAGGTCACCTGGAGCAGGTTCTGGTGCCCGTGGTGTAGGAGTCTCCTCTTCGGCTTGATCATCTTCCTCTGTTGATCTCTCTTTGCTGGGGGAAGAGAGTACTTCAGCATTTGCGCCGGAAGATGTTGGAACATCTTTATTGACATCAGGCACAGAAACATCTGGGGTGGAAGATGTTGGAACATCTTTCTCAGCATCAGGCACAGAAGCATCTTTCAGAATGCTACTCACAATACCGCGGATTTTCTTGTCCATCTCCGTGTCTACTTCCCTAGGACTTGTTGCAAGGCTAGGGTTTTCAGCAATCTTCACTCCCTGTTGTCTTCTGGGAACCAGTTTCTCAGGGACAGAAGCTTGACCAGGAATTATTTGGATGGGTTGGATGTTGAATTCAGGTTGTTCCTGGTGCGGAGATGATGGTACTGCGGGTGAACCAGAAGCTGCAGTTTCTTTTGGTGAGGTAGCCATGGAAAAACAGAGCGTTTGGAATGATTTCGTAAATCTCAGAAAGCTATTGGGAAATGCTGGTGAAAACACGAATGCCAAGCAGATATAAATTTGAATGAAGAATGTAGAGGGGCGTGTGAGGCAACGGTCGAATTTGCTTTGTGGTGAACGTGCTATTAATGTTAAGTGATTCGTTTGGGCACGTTCAGATTGCAGTAGCTGCTATAATTCCTCTAGCAGACAAATGCCCAGCTTGCCCCTCAGTTTTTCAAACTGATTTGCATCCAAAGCCTTTGTGAAAATATCTGCTATTTGTTCCTCAGTGTCAACATGCTTCAGTGTGATCACTTTATCATCAACAAGATCTCTGATATAGTGATGTCTAATGTCAATGTGCTTGGTTCTGCTGTGTTGAACAGGATTTTTGGAAATATTAATAGCACTCATGTTGTCACAGTACAATGTCATGACATCTTGTTCGACATTGTACTCCTTCAGCATCTGCTTCATCCAAACTAGCTGTGAACAGCTGCTTCCTGCTGCAATATACTCGGCTTCTGCTGTAGATAGGGACACACAGTTCTGCTTCTTGCTGAACCATGAAATAAGATTGTTTCCCAAATAGAAGCATCCACCAGAAGTGCTTTTTCTGTCATCTGCACTTCCAGCCCAATCAGCATCACAATACCCAACCAGCATTGAATTTGAACAATGACAGTACATAATCCCATAGTCACTAGTGCCATTTACATATTTCAGAATTCTCTTTACTTGATTCAAGTGACTTATCTTGGGATTGGCTTGATATCTTGCACAAACACCCACTGCATAGGTGATGTCGGGTCTGCTAGCTGTTAAATATAGTAAGCTCCCTATCATGCTTCTGTACAGGCTTTGATCAACACTGGTCCCTGCTTCATCTTTTGACAGCTTCAAGTGAGTAGGTGCAGGTGTTCTTTTATGGCTGGCATTCTCCATCCCAAACTTCTTGACAATGTTCTTTGCATACTTGCTCTGTGAGAGGAATATGGAGTCTTCCATCTGCTTCACTTGGAGTCCCAGAAAATAAGTCAGCTCTCCAACAAGACTCATCTCAAATTCAGATTGCATCTGTTGGACAAAATGTCGAAGCATCTCATTCGACATCCCTCCAAACACAATGTCATCAACATATATCTGTGCAATCATCAAGTTTTCAGCATCTTGTTTGACAAAGAGAGTCTTGTCAATTCCTCCCTTCCTATACCCTTGCTGAGTAAGGAATTCTGTTAGCCTTTCATACCAAGCTCTTGGAGCTTGCTTCAATCCATAGAGAGCCTTCTTGAGCCTGTATACATGATCTGGATGAGTCGGGTCTACAAATCCCTTTGGCTGCTCCACATAGACTTCTTCATTCAGGTATCCATTCAGAAATGCGCTCTTCACATCCATCTGGTACAGCTTGAATTTGAGGATGCAAGCTACACCAAGTAATAATCTGATGGACTCAAGTCTAGCAACTGGGGCAAAAGTCTCATCAAAGTCTACACCTTCAATCTGAGTGTAGCCTTGAGCAACCAGTCTGGCCTTGTTTCTGGTTATGACACCTTCTTCATTGGTTTTGTTCTTGAAGATCCACTTGGTGCCAATCACATTAGTTCCCTCGGGCCTAGGAACTAGCTCCCAGACTTCATTCCTTTTGAATTGCTCCAATTCTTCTTGCATAGCATTGATCCAGAACTCATCTGTCAGTGCCTCTTTCACATTCTTGGGCTCAATTTTGGAGACAAAACATGAGTTTGAGACGATCTCAACCTCCCTTGATCTTGTAGTGACCCCTCTGTTTGGATCTCCTATAATCAGCTCCTTGGGGTGCATCTTCTGGATTCTAATGGAGGGTCTCTTGTCAGGTTGGTTGATGTTTGAATCATCTGTAGCAGAATCAGAGTTTTCTGCATTTTCTCCACGTTTAGCTGCATCTGCTACATTGTCTCCAGATGTTCTGACATCTTCTTCGACATCCTTCTTTCTTGCTGGAGTTAGATCATCAACAACCACATTGATGGATTCCATCACAGTTCTGGTTCTGGAGTTGAATACTCTATATGCTCTGCTGTTTGTAGAGTATCCCAGGAATATTCCTGCATCACTCTTGGGATCCATCTTTCTCCTTTGCTCTCTATCTGCCAAAATGTAACATGGACTTCCAAAGATGTGGAAGTGCTTGACAGTTGGCTTCCTCCCTTTCCAGATTTCATACAGTGTGGTTGGAGTGCCTCTTTTAAGTGTGACTCTGTTGTGGATGTAGCATGCTGTGTTCATGGCTTCAGCCCAGAGATTATAGGGAAGTTCTTTGGCATGAAGCATGACCCTAGCAGCCTCTTGCAAAGTCCTGTTTTTCCTCTCAACTATGCCATTCTGTTGTGGTGTAATGGCTGCAGAGAACTCATGAGTGATGCCTTCAGATGTGCAGAATTCAGTGAACCTGCTATTTTCAAACTCTCTGCCATGGTCACTCCTGATTCTCTTGATGACACAGTCCTTTTCTCTTTGAAGTCTTAGACTCAACTCCTTGAATACTTCAAAGGTTTCTGATTTCTCTCTGATAAAGTTGACCCAGGTAAATCTGGAGAAATCATCCACAACAACATAGGCATACCTCTTTCCTCCAAGGCTTTCAACCTGCATAGGCCCCATCAAATCCATGTGAAGTAGTTCCAGCACCCTGGAAGTGGTCTGATGTTGAAGCTTCTGGTGGGACATCTTGACTTGCTTTCCAATCTGACATTCACCACAGATTCTGCCTTCTTCTATTTTCAGATTGGGGATGCCTCTAACAGCACCTTTGTCAATGATTTTCTTCATGCCTCTTAAGTGCAGATGTCCAAATCTTTGATGCCATATTCTGACTTCATCTTCTTTGGAGGATAGACATGTGGAGGAGTAGCTTGTTTCTTGAGGTGTCCATAGGTAACAGTTGTCCTTTGATCTGCTGCCCTTCATTAGAACTTCACTCTTCTCATTTGTCACCAAGCATTCTGACTTTGTGAAGTTTACATTGAATCCTTCATCACACAGCTGACTGATGCTGATCAAGTTTGCAGTCAGTCCCTTCACCAGCAGTACTTTGTCCAGACTAGGAAGTCCATCATGAACTAGCCTTCCCATTCCAATGATCTTTCCTTTAGAGCCATCTCCAAATGTCACATAGCTAGTGGAGCAGGGCTCAATGTTCACCAGGAATTCTTTAACTCCTGTCATGTGTCTGGAACAGCCGCTATCTAGGTACCAATCTTCCTTAGCTGATGCTCTAAGTGAAGTATGAACAACAAGACTGACAGCCTTGTGTTTTGGAACCCACATCATCTTCTTTCTGCTGTTGCTACTTTGAGTTCCATGATGTGGATGGCCATGTAGATGATAGCAAAAGGGCTTTATGTGACCATACCTGCCACAGTAGTGACACCTCCACTTCTTTCTTTTGTTCTTTTTCTGCTGCGTTCCATGATGTCGAGACCGATGTTGTGACATCGTGGCTCCAGTCCTGTTTTTAGCAGGAACAAATTCTGTCATGGTTGTTCTGCCAGCAGACTTAGGATTAAATCCAAGTCCTCTCTGGTTTCCAGCATTTTTTCCAAGCAGCAGCACCTCATCAAGCGTATCTGAGCCTTTATTCAGCATCTTTATTGAATTTGTCATGTTTTCCAGCTTAGAGTTCAGAAAACCGACTTTTCCTTTGAGCTCAGAGATCTCCTCTTTATGTGCCTCCTTTTCAGCCTCCAGATCTGCAATGACCTTCTTCAGTTGTGCTTCCTGCTGAAGAATCTTCTCACTTTTGAAGCATAGTTCTCTATAGGATGTAGCAAGCTCATCAAAAGTGATTTCACTGTCTGTATCACTTGAATCTTCAGCAGATTCAAATCTCCCAGTGAGTGCATTCACATCTCTGTCAGAGTCACTTTCTTGTTCACTCTCTGTATCAGAACGACATACAGAAAGTCCTTTCCTCTGCTTCTTGAGCTGAGTGGGACATTCAGCTATGATGTGTCCATAGCCTTCACACCCATGACATTGAATTCCTTTGCTGTGACTGGGCTTTACATCTGACCTTTTCTGGTATTTGCTGCCTTTCCTGATGTCGAAAGGGATGTTCTGGACATGTGGCTTCTGCCTCCTGTCCATTCTGTTCATCACTTTGTTGAACTGTTTTCCAAGGAGCACAACTGCATTAGTCAGACCTTCATCAGTATCCAGGTCATACTCACCTTCTTCTCCTTCATCATTTGACACGAATGCCAGATTCTTGCTCTTCTTTTCAGCCCTATCCGAGAGTCCTAGCTCAAAGGTTTGAAGGGAACCAATGAGTTCATCCACTCTCATGTTGCAAATGTCTTGGGCCTCCTCTATTGCAGTGACTTTCATGTCAAATCTCTTAGGCAAGGATCTGAGGATCTTTCTCACCAGCTTTTCATCTGTCATCTTCTCTCCCAAGGCAGTGCAAGCATTGGCAATTTCAAGAATGTTCATGTGGAAGTCATGAATGCATTCTTCCTCCTTCATCTTCAGATTTTCGAATTTTGTGGCCAATAGTTGCAATCTGGACATCTTCACTTTGGAGGTTCCTTCATGAGTGGTTTTTAGGATCTCCCAAGCATCCTTGGCCACTGTACATGTGTTGATCAGTCTGAAGATATTCTTGTCAACTCCATTGAATAGAGCATTCAAGGCTTTGGAGTTTCCAAGTGCCAATTCGTCTTCTTCTTTAGTCCAGTCTTCTTCTGGCTTCAATTCATCAGTGGGCTTTCCTTCTGTGTCCAGCATCTTGGGATGTTCCCAGCCTTTGATGACAGCTTTCCAGGTCCTGCTATCCAGTGATTTGAGGAAGGCCACCATCCTTGCTTTCCAGTATTCATAGTTGGTTCCATCTAGGATTGGTGGTCTGTTCACTGGTCCTCCTTCTTTCTCCATGTTCATCAGAATTTATCTCCCTAGATCTCACTCTGTGATTTCGAGTGTTGGCTCTGATACCAATTGAAATTCTGATACCAGGGGACAGATGTCGTACCGGATGTCACGACATCACGCTTCAGAACATGCAGATTATATGTGTCCGTATGAACAGATTAAACCAGTAAATAACACAAGAGAATTGTTTACCCAGTTCGGTGCAACCTCACCTACATCTGGGGGCTACCAAGCCAGGGAGGAAATCCACTCTCAATAGTGTTAGTTCAAGGTCTAACAGCCCCTGTTTACAACCTTCTCACCTAACCACTACCCGTGCGATCTCTACCTAAGAGCCACTCTTAGATATGAGAACCTCTGCTCACTCCCTCTCACTCACACTCCCGTGTTTACAATTAAGTCAAAGACACACCAGAGATCAACTCTGAACAAAAGAGATCAACTCTACACACTAGAGATCAACTCTAGACACAAGAGATCAACTCTACACACATAGGTCCAACACTTGATGCTAGGGTACCATCAAGGTGGCTCACAAAAGACTCAAGTCCCAAAACTCACAAAATAACTCTTCAATCCCGGACTTGGTACAGAACTCGTGCAGCCTCCATGATTATATAGCCGTGTACGATTCTGGGCTGCAACTCCTTGATGCTGGAGGAGATCTATCTTCTTCTGAAAAATCTGCAGTTAAAGAACTAAAAGATAACTTTTGATCTTTTAGTTTGAATCTTTAATCTTTAATCTTTAATCCCTGAACGAACTCTTCTACTTTGAAATTCAAACTTTAATGATCTTTTAATTCGTTCCTAAAGATAGATCATCTAATCTCTTGCTAACTGCACAATAATCTGTTAAAGATATAACAGATTTATATGTCCAGTATTTTCGGGCCGGATGTCAGGACATCGTGTCCGACATCGTGGATCCTGCAGCTTCACTTCTGCACTTGACTTTTATCTTGCATTGTACAGCAACTCCAGTATTTTCGAGCAGGATGTCAGGACATTGTATCCGACATCGTGGATCCTGCAACTTCACTTCTGCACTTGACTTTTATCTTGCATTGTACAGCAACTCCAGTATTCTCGGGCAGGATGTCAGGACATTGTATCTGACATCGTGGATCCTGCAACTTCAATTCTTCATTTGACATTTTATCTTGCCTTGTGCATTGTGCAGCCCGATCTTATTCCTTGACATCACGTTGGACATCACGTGCAGCAACTCCAGCTTTCCTTCATTGTCTAAGTGCTTATGTTTTAACAAAATCTTAGCCAATCTTTTAAAGCTCAGTAGAGCTAAACACTAACATAAAGGATTGTAATAATTGTGATGAATAATTTTTTTTGTTAAAATGCAAGTTAAGGTCTTGCTTTTATAGACTCTTCATGTCTGGTCAAGAAAACCATTAGAAGAGTTATAACCTTTAGAAAAACTTGAAAACCATTGGAAGAGTAACATCTTTTGATTTTTATTCAAAACTTATCACTGGTAATCGATTACCAAATCATTGTAATCAATTACACAAAGCATTTTTGTGAAAGGATGTGACTCTTCACAATTGAATTTGAATTTCAATGTTCAAACACACTGGTAATCGATTACCAAAATCTTGTAATCGATTACACCATTTTGAAATTAATTGGAACGTTGTAAATTCAGTTGAAAGCTTTTGAAAACAAACTTTGCCACTAGTAATCGATTACAATAAACTGGTAATCGATTACCAGAGAGTAAAAACTCTTTGGTAAAAGGTTTTGTGAAAAATTCATGTGCTACTCAATGTTTTGAAAAAACTTTTTAGTACTTATCTTGATTGAGTCTTTTCTTGATTCTTGAATCTTCAACTTGATTATTCTTGATTCTTGATTCTTGAAACTTGAATCTTGAAACCAAATTTCTCTTGATTCTTGAAGTGTTCTTGACTCAATCTTGAACTCATTCTCTTGGGCTTTTTGTCATCATCTTTATTATCATCAAAACTCCTTGAATCAATCTTGATTCATGACTCAAACTTGATTCAATCATGAAGCTTGCCTCTACAGTGACCATCAAAATGGCCACTGTTCAACACCTGGTGATTGCCAACAGAAAGAGGAGGCCCATTATTTGCAGAATCAAGGCAGACCTAAACAAAACTTTCAAGGAAATTACCAAGGCTATAGAGGTGGCTCAGGTTCAAATTAGCCTTATGACTCGAGGCAGCAAAATAATAATGCATATTCTAGTCCCACTAACTCTTCTTATGCAGGTCCTTCAAGCAACACTTTTGCAAGTCCTTCTAACAACTCTTATGCAGGTCCTTCAAATAGGGGTCAACCACCACAACAACAACAAGCTCAGTCTGATAAAATGTCAAAAATGGAAGATACTCTAACTTAGTTTATGCAAGTGTCCATCACAAACCAGAAGAACAATTATTCTTCCATTAAAAATCTTCAAGTTCAGGTTAGACAGCTTACAAAACAACTGTCTGAGCATGGAAGTGGATCTTTTTCAGCAAACACACGGGTAAACCCAAAGGAACAATGTAAACCAATTACAACAAGGAGGGGGACTGTGGTTGCTTTGAAGGATGATGGGGAAAAAAAGAAAAATGAAGGAGTTGGAGAAAATAATGATGAAAAGGAAGGAGTTGAAAAAGAAAAAGAGAAAAATGATGAAGTGGTGACTAATGAAGAAGTTGAAGAGAAAGTAATAAGTGAAGAGGAGAAACATAAATCAAAGAAATAGGCAACTGAAAAAGCCAAAGTTGTACTAAATCATCCACCAGTTCAGAATCTTCCTTATCTGCATGCTCCATCAAAGAAAGATAAGGAAAAGAAGAACAAGCGTTTCTTAGACATTTTCAAATGGCTACAGATTAACATTCCTTTTCCTAAGGCATTGGAGAAAATACCAACACATGATAAATTCATGAAGGATTTGCTTACAAAGAAGAGAAGAATTATGGATGATGAAACAGTGGAGCTAGAGTTAGGTTGTAGTGTAATTATTTAGAAATCCATTCCATAGAAATCTAGAGATCCTGGTAGTTTCATAATTCTCGTGACTATTGGGAGATTATAGTGGGAAAGGCACTTCTGGATTTAGGTGCAAGTATCAACCTAATACCCTTGTCCATGATCAAGCAGATAGAAGTTGAAATCAGACCAACAAGGAAGGCTTTGCAGTTTGTTGACAAAATTATCAAGAATCCTTATGGCATTGTTGAAGATGTATTGGTAAAAGTTGACAAATTTGTCTTTCCAATCAACTTTGTAGTGATGGATATGGAAGGGGATAGTGAAGTTCCATTGATTCTTGGCAAACCTTTCATTAAGACTGCTAAAGTTATGATTGATGTTGATGATGGAAAACTCATTGTTGGGGTGCAAGATGATGAAGTGTAGTTTATTGTATTTGAAGCCATGAAGAACCCTAAAGATAAAAGGGAGTGTTTTAGAGTGGATGTCTTTGATGAAGTAATTTCTGACTCCAAGAGGTTGATTCAAAGAAAATATGGTTTAGGTTTAGAGAAAACATTGACTAAAGCATTTGAGGAGATGAGTGAATGTGAACAAAATGAGAGTTTAGATTGTCTCCAACATCTAGATGCTTTCCAGGAAACTCCTTACCACCAATCTCTCTTTGAAGAATTAAAAGAAGAGAAGCAAAATGAAGAATCAAAGATGGAGCTGAAAGCATTACCTCCACATTTGAAATATGTTTTTCTTGCAAGTGATTCACAAAAACCAGTTATCACTAATTCATGTCTTTTCGAAGAAGAAGAAGAAGAAGAAAAGATATTGGTGAAATTTTTTAAGGAAAACATAGAAGCCATTGGTTCACCACTGTTGTCCGATTGCAAGAAGCCTAAGCCATAACAAGGGCGTCCAACTAAAAAGATGTTAAAGAAGTGTTCTTGGTAGGCAACCTAGTGATTCTAAACTTTGTCTTAATTTGTGTTATCTGAATTTTATGTCTTATGTGTTTGAATTATATTTTTGAACTTTACTTTTGAGTCTTTATGGAAAATTATGCTTTATAATGTATATGTTTCAATTTGCATGTTGAGTTGTAGTTTTAAATATGTCTATGTTTGGTGTGAAACTGTATTTTAAATATCCTAGTGTTTGTGTCATGTTTTTACATGTTATCTATTTTTGAATGTGTTTGTGATTTTGACTAGTTTATGTGTGCACTTTGATATGTGTACACAGAGGTTTCCCTCTTTTTGGTAATACACATTAGTGGATAATTTTGTTTTGTTAGCGTAGTTGAAGAACATATATAACTCCTTTTGGGACTTAAATAAAAACAAATTCTTGGACATAACATGTTTTGGAAAGAATTAGTAGCCGATGTTTTTGAAACTTGCTTTTAAATTGGATCAGAACACAACAAAGTGATTTTTTGAAACATTGAGAATGAAAAACAATGAATGGGTTTCCCTTTTACCAAATGAATTCAAATGTTTTTGCATGGACTTGATAAAGAACAACTTTCAAAACACTAATTTGATTTCAACATGGAAACATGCCTTAAACTTTAGTGACTGTGTGCAACCACAAATTTTACATTGAGTGTCCTCACCAATATGTTCTATAGTTGATTTTGCATGAATTTCTAATTGTAATAACATATGATGCATGAATATGATTTAGGCATTCTTTCTTTCTTTCTTGTACATTTTAAGCCACTAGCCAAAAAGCTATCCCAATATATATTGTTTTACTATTTGCAAGCCCTTTGATTCAAACACTTGATGTTTTGTTTGAACACTAACCTTGGATAAAATTTTCCTACCTTAGGGTAGGAGAGCAAAGATGTTTTGTTGGGTATTTCTATCATTTGGTGGCTAATGTCATGTAAATACTTTGTTTTTAAATGTGGTTATTCATGTAAATTAAATATTGTATAGAAAAGAAAAAGTAATGGGAAACAAGTTTTTTGTGAATAAATAGATGTTCTGAATTATGTACATTATGTTATAAACTATATAGAGTTATTGTAAATTTTATAAGTTGGGATCTTGGTATTGGAAGTGATGATTCATTTGAGTTGTTGACTTGTTTTTATGTTTGCTCTCATATTCTCAAGGTATTTTTGAATATCTAGCAAAACCAAGATTTCTTTCAAGCCAGGCCCTATCCTAAAAGTCCTAATGATCCATGATGATTACGTACTTTATCTTTGATTTGATGGGAAATGAATTGCAAAATTAATTCATGACATATCAGTGTTGGAATTGAGATGAAACACTTGTCTGTGTAAGAATTATACACCTTTGAGAGATTTTCCTCTGTTTGAGTGAATCAGGTGTTTTCTCTTATGTTCTTTAGAAACAAAATGCAAATTGATCTTAATCTCATTTGGTTCTGTGAATTTCATCTTTGTGCTTTCATTTCTCACTATTGAGTATTTGAAAAATGTTGTTCTGATCACTTTGGAGGTTGATTCTTTACAAGTCATGTTCATAGTTTTTGGTGTAGAAATATTGAAGCATTTTTATACTCATATTATTGTTATTTGTAGTTGTTTCTCTATACTTTGCTTGAGGACAAACAAGATTCTAGGTTGCTAAGAGTTGGTAAGTGCCACATTTGAGTTATTTATGGGAGTAGAATGCTAACACTTATCTTTTGATTTTAATAGTTTTCTTATAAACTCCCCTTAATTCTAGTTGTTTTATATATTGTACATTTTTATAAATATTTTTGTTTAAATATGGAAGATTCATCCATACATTTCTCATGTTTTGATGGTTATTTGTTGGATCCAAAAACCAAGCCAAGATGAAGAGCAAAAGGGACATTTTTGAAGAATTTCAGAGTGCCACTTACCTATGCTAGCAATCAACTCGCCTGGACTAGTGAGATTACTTCAACTTGAAGGAACCAATTCACCTGGGCAAGTATCACTCGCCTTGGTGAGTTGGTCTGGCACCTCTTGAACCATTTCGTTTAAAAGCCATACAAAAGGAGAAACCAAAGCTATGTAGTGCAAAAACTAGAGGAATAACAACACAAACAATAATAATCTGCTAGTTTCTTCAAAGGATTGGATGTAATCTTTGTACCCTTATGTATCTATTTTTATATTTTATATATATAAGAATCTTTTCTACTCATTAATAGTTATTCATTATGTTGATAATGCTTGATTCTGTTTGATCACTAGTTTCATGGAATTGGATTTTAAGTTTGACGGTAAAGTATTCTTAGAATTTTAACTGAATGATTTTACTCTTTACATTACGTTGCTAGGAATAGACCATAACATTTTGATTGCGAATAACACGAGATTATGATTATAATGCTAGGATATTTATTTCATATGTGAGGAATCAATATTCGATAAATAATCCAAGGGTTCTCGAATGCGAGGGTTCGATTCAGGGTGATTTAATATGTGTATTAGTGATGTTAGAAAATGATTGATATGTATTAATATTATTTGGATATTTAGGGTATGAACGATGAGATTCAATCCTACATTTCTCTTGAATTAATTAAATTCATTTTACTTGTTTTCGTAATTTTACATTTTCGATATTTTTGTTAAACCCATGAGATTTCTATTAAATTTGTTGTACACATAACTATTGATTTGTTGACTTTTATCTGGAGAAATTGAGTAACTCAAGTCCCTGTGAAGATGATTTCTTTTATAAAATCTATAACCTGCAACGACATTGGTACACTTGTCAATAGTCTAACAATTCTGAGAGCTAGAATTACCTAATTTAAAATTTTATAGAATTTCTTGTGAATTTTGAAATATGAAATTAGTGAACATGGATGCCGAGAAATCTATTTGAACTATAAGAAATGAGCTTTAAATGAAGCCTTAGTGCTTGTAGTAAAATTTTTGGGAAAATTCTCACTTATCTCTTAGTATATTGAGAGATATCTTCTCAATTTATAGCTTCAACGAATGAGGTTTCCATTTTTTGTTTGATAATTTTCTCACTTAAACTAAACTGTGTAATTGGAATTATAAGTTATTTAACTAAGTGGATTACTTTATCTTAGCTATTCATGATTAATTAGTATCTTAGGCTTCCTTATATGCTTGCTTTCTTAGCACATTATTTGAGTCCTCTTAAAATAGAGTTCAATCAGTATGTTTCACCCAAATTTATATACATGTACCTTTGGTGTGAGCCCTCTTAAAATAGAGAATAATTCATGAGTAAAGGGATAAGCTACATTGAATAAAATCATGAGTTAATGTCACCTGTAATGCATGTCTTGTTTGCTTAAGTTAAGACCCATTTCATGGCACCATATAGTCTAAGTATATGTATGATGGACACTATAAGTGCATGATGGACATTTTATATGCATGAAGAACACTATAAGTGCACAATGGACATTCTATATGCATGATGAGTATTGTAAGTGCACGACGAGCATTTAATATGCACGAGGAAGCACTCTATGTCCATGATGAGCACTATAAGTGCACAATGAGGATTTTATATGCATGAAGAGCATTGTAAGTGCACGATGAGAATCTTATATCGACTTTTTTTTTTACCAAACTAAGTGGTTTCATAAAACTATATACCAAACTAGGTGATTATGAAAACTATTTACCATAGATAGGTGATTTTGATTTATGACATTAGCTGTAATTATAATCAATGTAGAAAAGTAACATTTTACATCAGTTATGGTTATAATCAATGTCAAAAGTCAAAATCACTCATCTTTAGTAAATAGTTTTTGAAACCACCTAGTTTGGTATAGTTTTACAAAACCACCTAGTTTGGTAAAAAAAAGTCTCTTATATCCATGAAAAGCATTTAATATATATGCATGAGGAAACATTGTATATGCAATTAGATACAATGAACATTAGATATGCATGAAAAGCACTTTATGTGCACAAGGATTTTGCCTTGTGTACACATAATATCTTTTAGGCAAGATGAACACCATGTGTGTAATATGATAAGAGGCTTGTGAGACCCAACTATAATTAGAGTATTGTACCAGAAATGTGATTATTAGGAGATGACAATATGTAAGCCTTTGATATCATGGACTAGTATTAATCTTGGTGATAGTAGCTATTAATCTAAAAAATAATTCTCCCTAAAGTTATACCTTGGCATATATATCCATGTTGTAGGTGAATAAGTATAAGTGCTTGAAATTGTGGATTCGTATATTTGAGTTGTGATTTGTTGATGGTAAAGTAAAATTACTTTGTCCTTATGTTTCTGTAAGTGAGTATTGTAACACCCTGAAATATTGCTAATTATAAATCGATGTTTAATTATATTTATCGTGTTATTTGACTATATGGTTGACTTAAATGAGTTGAGGTATGACTTGAATTAGTCATGTGTGAATTTCTTGATGTGGATGTTGAGTTATGTGTAGTTTTGTTGAGCTAAGTTGAAATTATGAGATTTCAAATTTTACCTAAACCTATTTCAGTAAAATCATGATTCTGGACTTGTTAACCGTTGGATTGTCTTCAAATTTTGGCTGGAGCTTCCTAAGACAACTCTTCACAGTCTAAGCGCAATTCCAACCCGAGAGGGAATTATGCTGAGGGAGAATTAGTGTGCTGAGCGAGACTTAGTGCAAAGGGAGTTGCGCTAAGCGTGAAAAGTAGACTCTTGCTTAGTGAGACGAGCTCGCTAAGCGAGATCTGCAGATTATAAATACGTTTTTCAACGTGAAAAACACGATTTTCACTCTCCTCCTCTCCAAACACCCACCCAAACCCTAACACCTTCTTCTCCACCACCCATGAGCACCGGTGGCCACCATGAGCCGCTGTTGCTTGCCGTCGAACCCTCACACCAAGAGTAACATTTTAATCAGAGCGGAATCCTCAAAACCCACCTCAAGGAGTCGGTGGAAAAAAACTCCCTCAATCCTTCCTTTTTGTTGAATTGAGGATTTAAATCACAAATTTAATTATATGTATGAACAAATTTGCTTTCCATTATGTGAATGATGTGTACTGAGTTACTATACCTATACCTATATATATATATATATATATATATATATATATATATATATATATATATATATATATATATATATATATATGTATTCACTTAAGTAATGGTGCATTGTGTGGTGAATGTATATCGAAAAAAAAATTACGTTCATTTTTCAAAAGCAAATTAACAGAGTTTTCATTTAAAAATTGAAATTCTCGCAGTTTAGAGTGGTGATATCGTAGTAACGAGACGAGTCGTTACAAGTATAAATGACATTGAAATCTTAATTGTATAATTCTTATCTATGTTGCTTGACTTTATATTGGTATGTGTGCAAGGTTGATTATATATAATGATATCATATTTTTATGTGTGTGGTTCCTCTCTCTTGCCTAACTCTTTAAGCTATCATAAAACTCACTCCTCTTTCTTTATGTTGCATGGTATATACCTTTTGATGAACAATAGGAGTTGATAAGATCAAGGAGTTGTGGTATAGTGATGCAAGAGTATGCTAGTCTCAGAGGATGTTTGTTCTGCTCTGGAGGAGCTCATTAACTATTAAGTTTGTCTATGTTTAAGTGATATCATTCTCTATGGCCTTGTAGCCATGTGGCTATTTGATAAAGTAATGTTTTGAAGTTTTATAGCCTTGAACTTTATGTTTTACTAATATGTAATAGACTTATCGTATCCAAAAAATATCTCACTATTTTTCCTGATATTTTCCTTAAGTAATTCAAAATTCTTTAAGAAAAATTTTGAATGATTTAATTTTAACTTCAACAAGGTGAGACCTTACATTTGTTATGTGAATTTTAAGATTTATGCTTATATATGATTTTCACATGTTATGTTCTATATATGATGGTATTCTATAATGTTTTAATTGTTAAGTTTTATATTATTCTAGTATGCTTGTTTTTTGTAAGTTTACCCTTGTGTTGTTGCACTGTGATTCATGTCTGTGATGATCTCAAACTTTATATTTGTGGCAGCTGATGGCTAGGCGGTCCTTTCCTTTTAGAAACTTATGGATATGCGTGTTTGACTATGAAGACATGGTTTCCGTCTTTTTGTTTCCTTTTTAATATCATATCTAGTGTTGACTAACTCAAAGTCTAAATAGTTTATCTTCGAAAAGATGTTTATGTTATATGCATGTTTTGAGAATATTCTAGTTGCTCAAATGTTGGATAAGCTTTTATTATGATGGAGTGCCATAAGACACATAGTTTATTCAATTATATATATATATATATATATATATATATATATATATATATATATATATATATATATATATATATATATATATATATATATATAGAGAGAGAGAGAGAGAGAGAGAGAGAGAGAAGATTGATCAAATTACACGAGTGTAATTTTGACAACTGCTATACAATTCTTTAACTTTCAATTGAATAATATTTTCTTAAAACTCATAGTTGGATTGAAAGTTCATTTCACATAGGTTACATATGTAAAATTTCATATTAATTCAAAATCATTTGTTTCTTCATTCATGTGTGTGTGTTTCATATTAATTCAAAATCATTTGTTTCCTCATTCATGTATGTGTGTGTGTGTAGTAAAAAAAATATTTAACCATAAAACAAATATGTGTGTGTGTGTGTGCTACCAAAGAAAAAAAAATATTTAACCATAAAACAAATAAAATAAATAATGATTTAAATTGTATAGTTTTGTTACTTCTACATATAACCAACCGCATAAATCTTGTTACCTGAAAAAATCCCTCACAAATCTAGCATTTTCCTAATTATCGATGGTTTTCCTTTTTTTTTCCTCCTTTTCTCATATTCTCCTTAAAGGTCATCTTATTCAAAACTCAAACTAATTATGAAATTTCCTATCTCTCACTTCACACCTCAGAATACATTGTTCCCATAAAGAGTGACGCTTTCACATCTTCTTTCGAGAAAAAATGTTTTCATTTTTTAAGATATTTCGAGGAACAAATATCTAATGAAGATGACGGAATGGGGTCTCTAGCTCATAGGATTAGAGCATGAGGCTACGAACCACGGTGTTGGTGGTTCGAATCCCTCCTCCCCACAACTGGCTAAAAAAGGGAAGGAAAGTTTTTAAATCCACAAATTCTTTAATTCTGTCTCTCTCTCTCTCTTTTCTGGAATCGTTACCCTAAATCCAATTCGAAGACGATGAAAGAAATAGAAAAAGTTGGGGGAAAAAAATGACAATGCTTTTTCGGAGGAGTGGGTCATATTGAAATGACAATGATCAGTGATCAGTGATGCAAAATTTGTGGTACAATCGAACTTGGGCCCTGGAAATTAACGGTGGCTGGCTGATATCAGAAACACAATTTTGGGTTGTGTCAACAATTCCTATAAAAGGGATAGACACCATCATCCATCGTCGATTCCGCAAGAATTGACAGTTTGACACAACATATACTGCTAGCCTTTTTCTTTGCCAGGATCAATAGTTTCTTTTTTCTTCTTATTATGATTACAAACATTTTCAATCAAACAATATCCAACAGTCGATCACCACACTGATTCTCTACAGATTAATCCGTACATTTTTTTTCTCAACTTGCACATAACATGTGGGGTTGTGTTGCGTTGTACCTGCTATCTTTATGGCTGAAGCTTAATTACTGTGTGCTAAAGGAAGTTATAACTTGAATAATTAAATGATTCATATTTAAACATAAAAAAGTTCCAAAAAAATTATAGTATCAATTAATTAGATATCACTTTCAATCTAATTTTTTTAAAATGATTTTTTATGTATTGATAATAAAAAAATTATATTATCGCTTAATTAAAAATTATTATTAATATGAATTTAAAAAATTAATATTATAAAAATTTATAAATTTATCATATATTATAAGTTATGATTAAAATTTAATATAAAATTTATTTATTCTATCAATTTATAGATTATTTTTTCTTTTTGAAGTAATTATTATAATCGACAATCGGTTTAACTTACTTGATAATTTATAATTAGATGATAGTATAAATTGTTAGTAAATTTAAATTAAATTAAAAAAATTACCTCATAATTAATTATATATTTTTTTCTTATAACT
This sequence comes from Glycine max, assembly GCF_000004515.6. Classification (NCBI taxonomy): domain Eukaryota; kingdom Viridiplantae; phylum Streptophyta; class Magnoliopsida; order Fabales; family Fabaceae; genus Glycine; species Glycine max. Next base: position 23,791,859 of record NC_038250.2, read on the forward strand.
ATGTCTTTAATATATTCTCTTAACCGGTGAGGTAGAAATTTCAATTGGGTAAAACAATAAATAGTCCCACTTCTTTTTTTGGTATCAAAATTATCCCACTTTTATTTTAAAGCAAACATTTATAGGAATCATTTTATTTGCGTGAGTTCATTTCAAACGGGTTAACACTTAATTTAATGAAGTTGGTGTGAGGGCGGAAATCGTAATAAATGAAAATAACAATTCGACTGTTATTCCCTGCAACTTTGGAAGTTTTCAAATGCACATTCTTAAATTAGTGTCCGTGGAAATGCAAGAGGGTGGTCCTAACTCCTAACTCCCACTTGGAACCGAAATCATTTGCATAACGAAATTGCATGGAAAGTAGTAACAACGAAGGAACATGATCTAGCACTCCATCCCAAACCAACAAAGATTTTCTTCCCGAACTATTCTGTTCGATTTTAAAGTTTACAAAAATAAAATAAAGAAAAGAAAAAACCTAAACCGCGGAAGCATTCGGGCCTCAAAGGGGCAGCAAAAAAGCATCAAAATTTCATACTCTATTTTGTATTTTAAAAATTCCATGGGAATATAGGTTAAACCACAATCACATACCAAAGACTATCTTCTTCATCTGTCATCTTCTTTTCTTAGTCACTTTGCTTCCCTTGTTCTCTAGAAAGTCAAACCTACATATATTAGAAAAAAAAAATTGCACTGTACAAAATGCATAGAGAACTAAGGTAGAAAAAATTGCCCCTACCCCACCCCAAGCTAGAATCCTTCTTCAATTTCAATTCAACATCTCATTCTCAAATCCATATATGTTGACAAGTGAATATGCATCAAAATTCAGCTGAAGGGCACCACATGGGAAATTTTCCCCCCACCAATTTCCTTTCTTTTTTTGGTCCACTTATCCTTGTATGGATTGGAGGAGCACCACTCTTGGTACTAGCTAGCATAGCATTGTGCACGTGTATGATGGCGCCACAAAATTCCCCAATCTCAAATATTCATGTGTATAAATCAACTTTAATCAATCTCTTCTCTATAATCTCTAATTGGGCCAAAACCAAATTAAACTCAAACCTATCATGAATTGGATTGTGGCACATTAAGTGAGAGAGAAAAAGAAGTACTATGCTTTGCTTTCCAACACCTTTCAATATCCTCAGCTATTCTCTTGGCATCCATTGATGCACCAAGTAGTCCACGCTTGGTGAAACCAACTGCATAGAGCCCATTCTCACCCTTCCATCCATTTGGAAATGGCTTCGTAGGGAACCCATCTTCCTTAGAGAACATATCCTCTTCCTGCACATATGCCATTCGGATTATATTAGCTTCTTTTCTTGCTTTATATCATTTTCAAAACTCAGATAGAGAGGGTCTTTATTCTCCTGTGTTTTCCTCATTCATAACCGTTGAATTTTATTAAATTGAAAGTGGCTAACTGTTTTTTCATTATATAATATATAATTATCTTTACTGTGCAAAATAAAATAAAAAAGTTCATTAAATTGATCAAATCTACAAATTTTAAAATACCCAAAAACTAATTAATTTTCAACAATCAACTACCATTTAAAATACAATTTAATGTTAATTATAAATTTTCATAACTAAAAATATATTATTTATTTAAAATTTAATTTGCATAATAAAAAAGTTGTAATATTACATAATTCAATGATAAAAATTCTTAAATTCATAATTTAGGAAATCTATTAGATATATGTTTGGAAAAATCTCTCTTTGAGTACTTATTGTGAGGAAAAAAAATTAAAAAAAGTAGCTAGTATGCATTGAATTTTTTCTATAAGTTAAAATCTATTTATACACTTCATATTTTGAAGAAATTAGATGAAAAAATTTATATAAAAGCTAAGTGTATAAAGTTAATTTTAGTTTGTAAGAAAAAAATCATTATTTTTATTTTCTTTTCTAACAACTACTAGTAAAAAAATTATAAAAAAAACAAGACGAAAAGTAAACCTAATTTATGTTGTAAGGAAAAAGTAAACCTAATTTATTTCAGAATAAACACATCACATTCCTTTATGTTTTTAATGATTCAAATCAAAATAAAGAAAAGGAAGAAGAATTTATCGTATTGATATATACCTTTAGCCAATAGGGCACATTACTTTTGTAACCAGTTGCCAATATGAGGGCATCAAAATTCTCTGTCCTTCCATCAACAAATTCAACAGTATAACGTTTTAAGCGCTTGATGCCAGGCCGTACCTGCAGCAATTTGTGTGAGTGGACTGCGGCGTTCAATTCAAACAAACAACAATCTAAATGCAAAATAATAATTACGCTCCCCCAACAACATGATTGAAAATAATAATAATAATGATCATTCTTTTGTCCATTAGCTTTTGTAAAATCTCAGATATTATAAGACCTTGTGATTTGACTGAAAGCACACAACGATCGAAAATGTTGCGAATGAAAAACGAAAGGCGGAAAACACATTAATAGGGGGTCATTTCATTGAACATAAAAATTAAAAAAGAGTGCTAGTGAATTTGTAATTTGTGCTTCACGAAAAGCAAATTATAAAGGCAAAACAAAATATACAAGTAATTAAAAAAGGGGCACTTAACAATAATATTAAGAAAAAACCACGGATTGCGGTTATGACGGCACCGAAATATGATCTTATGATATATTGCAAACTAACTTTCTTGTCATTATTTGGATTGTTATCGCTAAAGAAAATAAAATGGTCGTTCTAATATACAACCTGGTCTCTATCAAAGTTACAGTTTGTGTTTTTCTGTCCTTAAAACTTTTGTCTATACAAAGTTAGTCTTTTAAGTAATAAAAATATTCACTAGTTAATTAAATAAATTTGTTGTAGCAACTTCATAGATCAATTTATATTAACATATGCACAATCAATGAAAAAAGAATGTTAACTATATATATATATATATATATATATATATATATATATATAATTTATTCCTTAAATATAACTTGTATTGTTTTGGATTTCCAAAGTATTATTTATGCAAATTAATCCTTCAAAAGTGTTAAAACTATTCATAAATTAATTACATAAACTTGTTAGCAAGTTGATAATTTAAGTGATCAATTTGTATAAATATGTATGAAAAAAGAAGTTAATATACAATTAGTCCTTAAATATGACTTGTTTTATTGAACCTTCAAAAGTGTTAACGTCCTAATAAATTTATCCTACTAAGATCGATCAGTGTCAAAATACTTGAATAAAAGTAGAACTTGCTACTCCTTTCAATGACCAAATTGTATGTTTATTCATTAATTTATAAATTAAAACACCACAAGTTATTGTCATTTTGAAGGTTCAAATTACAAAGTAACCCAATTAAGATCTTTATGACTCCAAAACATTAACATTTGCCAACTCAATTAAAAAAAATGTATAAAATAAGAGAAAAAAATTCATATACTATTAAAACTCAAAATACCTCGTACATTTAACTAAATTTAGACTACACCAAATTCTTATTTTTCTAATAATGTTTCACTCAAACTAAAGAGTTCCAAAAAAGAAAAAGTTGAATTTGATTTGATTTGATAAAAAGGGGAGGTACCTTTATATGTCCACTTTTGATCTTGGCAAGGGTACCCACATCTAGCACTGGTGTCTTTCCGGACAGGTTTTTGAGCTGAAGGGGACCCAATTTCGGCCGGTCCAATCCGAACCGAGCCGTGTCACCAAGCATGAGCCATGACACTATGAGAAGGAACCGATCCACAAACCGAATGGGCAGCCACTTGAGCAACCACATGGACAACCCAAAAGTTGATTTTCCCAGCATCTCTCGTGGTAAGATATGTACCTTCAACACCAAAAAAATAAAAATAAAACTTCATGACATGGATAAATTCTTACATGAATACGGTGTATTAGTTGTACTATTCCAACAAGAAATGTGATGTGAAAAAGTACACAACATAGTGTTATATATTCAATTTTTCTAGAATAATGTTTTGTGGATAACCAATGTTGGAATGAGAAAAAAAGAAATGAAAAAAATAAAAAGTCATAATATAATTATAGATAACACTATATGTCAATAAAAGAAAAATAAGAATGTCAAATGAGTGTTTGTATTATTGGGGATTTGAGGTGTCTATATGTCGAGTTAATACATAGATTAAATGACTAAATATTAAGTTATTATAATAGTCTTTCCATTATGAGTCCTTAATTATATTATTTGAATAATGACATCAACAATGTTTGAACTACAAATTTTTGTGTAAATTACTCAGACCTTTTTTATCTCTAGCCTTTCTATTGTATGTCCTATATCATATTAGAATAGAACTTCTAAGTAAATTCGACTTAAAAATACCTTTAGAATACTAATATTATCATCTCAATAAGACTATCCAAATTCATGATTCCCTAATTGCTTGAATGTAGGGAATCAAAATTCGTCCTTAATCTATGCATGCATTGGTACATAAGGATAGTAAAGTTATATATATATATATATATATATATATATATTATATAATAAAATTTAGATATATGACATATGAACCGTGTGGCAAGAGTAACTCAGTATTTCCCCATCATAACAGCTCAGAATTTTCAGAGTTTTAGTATCTTGTGAGGGGATACAGCTTCACTCAGATAAGAAGAGTGGAAGAAAAAGGAGAAAAAGGTAGAAGCTGATGTGGGAGGAGTACTTTAGCCCTTGGTAGGCCTTAATTGTTTGCAGGCCATGCTCTAAATATGTAATGGGTAAAAGAGTATCTCTTTTGCTAAGAAAATCATGGGAAGAAAAAAGGAAGGGAAAAAGCAACTGGGTATGGAAAATCAGTGGTCATCTTATGCTTCTTCTATCGCACGCTGCGCACGCTTGAGAATCCCAATAAAAGTGAAAATACCATGATTAATATTTATAATATTTAAAAGCTATATAGCCAACTCTGAATCATATTTTATGAACAACCCAATGGTACTTAAGGCCATATTATAGATGCAAGCATGAAACAAAGTTTTTGCGAGTTTTGTTAGAAAAGCCAAATTATGAAGGTGGTGAAGTTTACTCGCAAATTATGTGCCTCACAATATATATCAGCCTTTTCATATAATTTCTTTTTTCAGAATGAACAGAACAAGCCTTGCAATTTCCGTGTTTCCTAATGTAGTGATTAGTGACATGGAATTTCATATAAGAACTTTGAACAGTATGCCATATTTTCTCTATCTGAAAGTCAAAATTCTTTTATGAGGCAGCAAAAAATAAAAATAAAACAAAAACAAAAACTCCCATCTGGAGTTTACATAACAAGCAATTAATCTATGTTCCAAAATTCAACAAAGAAAAAAAGAAAGCAAAAGTGGGTATCTTGTTGCCACGCTTCATTTAGCCTTGTTCATGTTAAATCAGCGATTCCAAAACAGGAGCGACGTGCAAACTTTTAACCAAAACCCACAACTTAACATTATTTTTGTTCAAAGAAAAAAAAGAAAAAGATACACAAAATTTACACAGTTCTTTAAGTATATTTTATAGTATTCTCCAAATAGAATTAAACTTTCATTTCATTTCATCGTATGCTGACATGCAATGTAAACTTTTATTGGGTCGATTAATGAAATGAAATTTAAATTTTGATTGGAAAACAGAAGGAAGTAAAGTTTTGTCCAAAATAGAGAAAAAAGGCATCATAGGTAGAAAGAAATTAGAAAGAAAGGGTTAGTGTTCTTACAGTATCTCTGACCACAAGAGAAGGAGTAGCATTATGGTTGCAAAGATCCAAGCAGACTTCCATCCCTGAATTCCCACACCCAACAACCAACACCCTCTTCCCTCTAAACTCTTCCCCACTCTTATACAAACTTGTGTGCTTTATGGTCCCACCAAACTCCCCCATTCCTTCAATACCAGGCACCACAGCCTCTGCATTCTCCCCAGTGGCCACAATCAGCCACCTGCACACAAACTCTGTTGCCACCTCCCTCTTGTTCAAGCTCTTCACCCTCCAAAACCCGAGCGTGGCGTCAAACTCCGCGTGCTGGACCGTCTCATTAAACCTTGGCCTAATGTGAAACCTCTCAGCATAGCTCTCCAAGTACTCTATGAACTGCTGCTTTGTAGGGTATGTGGGGAAGTCACAAGGAAACCCCATCAAGGGAAGTTCGCAAAAATTCTTTGGCAAGTGAAGGTGGAGCCTATCATAGGTCTTGAGTTGCCACAAGGATGCTATGCAGTTGGATCTTTCTAAGATTAGGCTTGGCACTCCTTTCTCTTTGAGATATGCTGCTGTTGCAAGCCCTGAAGGCCCTGCTCCCACAATCACTGGCCCTGGCACCCACACACATCTCTCACTAGTAGTAGTACGTTGTGATAATGAATTCTTCATTTTCTCTAGGAATAGAGAGTCATGTGCTTGCTTTCCTTCTAGCTCTCTCAAGCAATAGTCCATCCAAAAATGCAATGAATATGAGCAACAAATTAATTATACAGAATGTATTCTTTAAATGGATCTCAGTACCTCAAGAGATCAGTATCTGACTCTCCCCAGGAAGATATTTTGAGCAAGTTCGGTGGAAAACAAGGCGGATTCTATGTTTCAACACAATTGGGGAGCAAGATTAACCAAAACCGAAAAGTGAAAGTGAAAGCTCTGAGAGTTGGTTTTTGAAGATTTGGGATGTGATTTGGTGTTGTGGAGGATTGGGATTGTGAACAAGTTCCTTGAATTTTGGAGGGGATTGAGAAGGGTCTTATCGGCCACGGTTGAGCAAAATGGAGAAGAAAATAAAAATAAAGAAAAATTCTGAGTTTCGTGTTTGTGTGTGTGTGTTTGTGTTCAATGGAGGAGGGTTAAGCGCAAGGATGAGCACCAACTACGGGGCAAAATCAGCATTCGTCAGAGAGAGAGAGACGGAGAAGGATGGTGATATATCTCTTTGTATGTGTGTGAACATATATATATTCCTATTCTGCTTCGTTCAAGAATTTAAATGAGCCAAAGCAATTAATATAAGCAAGTGGTAAAATGAGGAACAACACTAGTGGGGACATTACATTATAATTAATATTGTTATTATTATTTAATATTAACCTTATTAGTATTTTTTAACTTTATGTTAATTAATTAAACACGCATCCAACAAGCATGTGAGTTAATTTCCCGGGTGATCAAAAGTTCAGAATTCGTAACATATATTATATATTTCAATTCAAGGGTTATTTATTAGGGGTTTGAAATTGTGGGTGGAGATATTACTGCAAATAATTCCTATGAAGACTTGAGTTGGTCTAACAATTCAAGAATGATATGCATTAGCAAAGAGGTAAAAATTCGCAGAAGATAGCTGGTACGTGATCATTCGCAATGGAGAATGTGGTGCAGCTCAACATGGACCTGGTGGAGCATGAATTGTGTCCAAGATGTCATCCACATTAGTGGGATATTTTCAAATTAAATGGATTTAAATATTATTTGAATTAATATCTATATAGTTCTTATTTGCAGTCACTATGATGTAAAACTTTCATTATCATCCACGTATTGCCTTGTCGTGGTTAATTTTTCCTTTTAGCTATACATAATTAGGTTATGGTATATAAATTTTTAAATTGATAATAAATTAAAATTAATTAGTTGATGTATAGATTTTTTATATTTGAATTTGATTTTAATTCATTGTGAACAAATTGTTTTTGCAATGCCATATACTGACATGCCATGCGGTTGACCAATATACTGGTTAATCAAAAAATTAACTTATTTAATTACATGGTTATATAATTAAAAGTATTTTTAATTTTCTGGTAATGATTTTTTGAAGCAACCCTTTAGCCTAGTGGTCAACCACTTGCCAACAAATAAGTGTTGTTCCTTATGTGATGTGATTCGATTGTGAACATGAAGCATATTAAATAATGGGTAATACACTTTAAAAAAAATAATTCATTTTTTTAAAAATTTTAATAATCATATTTTTTTCTTCTAAAAAATTAAATGTGTACCAATGAATCTTTGTCTAAGTGGAATTATACTCGTCCCTTAAGTAAAGTTTTGAGTTCGAGTCTTGTAGATGAAAAAAATATAATTGACAGAGAGATTCCATTAAAAGTAGTTAACCAAGTTCTCCGAAGGAGATAAATCATTAGCAAAATTCTAGTGGATACTTTGCAACGATGTCATAGTAACCCAAAAATGAAATGTGTTATATTTAAATAAATCTTTAAAGATATAAGATGTGAGCAATAATGTTATTATACATCTTAAAAGTGATTAAAATCTTAAAGTGAATAAAAGAATTCAAAACTAACTATAATGTTGAAAGTTGTAAAAATATAAAAATTGACCAAATTCAAGAGACTAGTATACATTAAAATGCTTGCATTTTAGTCTCCATATTTTATTTTATCTATAATCACATTTTTTTCATTATAAACTACATGTAAAGTTAGCCCTTATTGTTTTTCAATTGTTCAAATCATAGTTTAAAAAACGAAACTGACCCGACTGGTTCAATCGAGAATTGGTGGTCTAGTTGGGTCGAGCCATCTTTTAGGTTGGTTATGCTTTCAGCCTAGTAAAACTCGATGTGACCTAGTCGGGTTGCTAGTTGGACTAGTGAACTACAATCCAGACTGAGCCACCTTTTTAATGTTATGAAACAACATCATTTTGATTACTAGCTGAAAAAAGAAAGAAGAAAGGGATGAGTGAATACACAAAGGAGGCAACTCAGCTTTGCTCTTAAACTCAAAGTCTTTCCCCGTCTCTCAAATTCATGAAGGAACTCTAATCGGCCTCCAAACTCCATCGATGTCATCAACCTTGGATCACTGAAGTTGTTGACTTTGTCTATCTCTCAGATTGTTGTCGTCACACTCGCATGAAGCCACACACAAAACCAATGTTGTTAGCGCAAGGAACCACCGTTGCACGTCATCATCAATGCACTCACTGGAGCCTCAGCTGCCATTGATTATGCTAAGCTTAGTGTGATGCTTTAGCTTATTTTCTTGCTCATCTTAGTAAGTTCTTGATGCCTTCTTAATCAATGTAGTGTCTTCAGGATTGATAATTAATCAATGCTCTTCTTAGTAACTTAATATATGTGGTTTGATACTGGTGCCTAAAATTGAAGTTTTGAGTAATGTTTTATGCTTGACTCTTAGTTTGGGTGTATGATAAAGCATTGTGACCTTTGAAATTTGCTTTTTACTTCATGATTGATTTATAGATGTGTAAATCCTTGGTCTTTCTCTATGTAGTTGTATTGGAAGTGTGATTTTGTATTGGTAATATTTGGTTTCACTATAATTTGCTTTAGGGTTAAATATATAAGTTTTTAGCCCCGACCCTCAACTTTTATAGATTTCAATTTTTAGTGCCTTAAAATATTGTTTGACAAATTTTACTCATCTATTAACGTTTAACCATCATTATTTTTAGTCCCTCTTAAATTTTTTCCCATTTTCAGTGCCTTAAGGCTTGATGTTGGGGCAAAGCTACAAGTGGCGAGCACAAGGGATGACTCTATGAGGCTAGAGAGCTTGCTTGTGGTTATTGAGGTGGGGAAAAGAATCTCGCACAAAAAAGGAAAGCAACCAGTAGTAACTCGTGGTTTAGAAGAGATTAACCAGTTGGGACAATGACTTTCACAAAGTGAGGAGGAGATTCATCGAACAAGGGAGGACAATAAGTATTTGAGTCATCAATTTTAATCATTTGCTTGTGTTGTCATACAATTCCTACCACGTGATGCATGTAACATTATTCAACAAACCCAACAACAAAACAATAGTAAGACCACTAGCAACAACATCAACAAGGCTCTTCAAATTATTGTAATTATTATATTGTATAAAAAAATATCATATTACTTATCATTTAATCCTTTTTATGTATATCATTTTAAAACTTGATATATTAATTAAACTATGAATGGTTTGAGCTAAAAAAAATAATTTATTTTGGATTCTAATTTGACTAAAATATGTTTTTCGTTCTCATAAATATGGAAATGTTCAGAATTCTTTCCTGCAATTTTTCAGTACATTTTTTGTTCTCATGAAATTAAAATGTGTAATTTTTTGTCTCGAATGTAGGTTCAGGTAAATCTAAACCTATGATGATGACTTTTTACATAGGTTATCCATATGATCAATGTAAAATGTAATGTTTTTTTACATCTTTTGTGTATATAACCAATGTAAAACAGTAATGCACGTAGGTTTGGATGTTTGACTCTTGTTCCGAGACAAAATGACATATTTCAATCTTGTGAAGACAAAAAACGTACTGAAAATTTTACAAGAACAAATTTTAAATATTTTCATATTTATGAGGACAAAAAATATATTTTAGCCTTCTAATTATTATAAAAACCTGTGGGATGTTTTAAATTTAATATTACTTTGTATAAGTTTATGCCTTTGTATTTATGACTGTTAATCTACAAAAAATCTTTAGTATATTTTGTATGACGTAAGCATGATTATCAAATTCATTAATTGATTAAAAAATATTATTATATTAATGAAATTATTCATTGGTAATGTAAAAAATAAGTTTGTAGACTATTTATATTTCCATGAAAATTGTTCGTCAGTAACTTAATTTGAATTATCAACAAATATTTTTGTGGCAATTACCTACGAACTTATCTACTGATAATTTTTGTCGATAATTTTTTCCCGACGATGATATTACTGACATAATTTTGTTTATCTGTAATCTGTCAAAACTTTTTTGTCACCAACTAATTTTTGAAGTTACCGATAAGTTGACCATAGTAGTAACGACATTTCTTATAATGAAGAGGTAAAATTCTATTTACACAACTTTTTTTTTTTGCATGAATTCAGTGATGGGTAAAATTTTACCGCAGTTGTTTCGGTCTATGTTACCCAAAATGGGGAGCTCTTTCATGTTAATTCTCCATACATGTCTTCTTCTGGTGAAGGTAGTTGTCCTTTCTTTCGCAAAAATGCACTACCAACTTCTGACGAGTAGAGTTGCTTTTCCTACTACTATGCCTCAACATGTGTTTTGCTTTTGATCAAATGTTATACTTAGAATATTCACTATTAGAAAATATTCTTTTAACATTGTTAGTTAAACATCAATATTATGAAAACTGATATCAACAAAAACACAGTGACATTTTTTAAATAAAAGGGCTTTGTTAACATTTATTTTTTAAACATTTTACACACATCCTACATTGGTTTTAGGCACAACCGATGTAGAAATGTGTTTTCCACATCAATTTTGAAAGTGTTTGACTTTCAACATCACTCAATACAAAATTAGTTCAAAATCATTGTTAAAGGCTTTTTTAACCGATGTTAAATGTCTTTTTTGTAGTAGTGATCCTACTTTTCATTAAATGCTAAATTTATTTAAATGTTAGAGCATTTTCAAAGCAAAAAAAATAAATAGCAACTAAGGTTATACGAGGATAGAATATCTAACTACAAAACCTTAACAAAAACATATTGAATGATGAGCTTAAACAATTGTTCAAGTTGGACAATAGAAAACTTAAATTATGTGTTAAAATCGTTGGTTGCTAGTTTTCTATAAAATCATTTGGATGAAACTTTTTAACAACACATTAGACTTTGAGTTTTATAAAAGCCTTTGGACATAGAGTTTCAATATAACATTCAATGCTATGTTTACAAGTAGTTTTTTGAGCACATCTAAGTTAGAACGTTTATACCTATTTTTTCTTTGGATGCAAGTTCAATCTGCATAGCTCAAACAACTGAATTAGGCTATCCAAGTTTAATTCTTGTTATTAACAAAACTATGTGACTTTTAGGAGTTTGAAATTTTACATGTCTTTGGTTTCAATACTAGGCACCAAGCCCGTATAGCCTATACATTACACACTTTTTCAAATTTCTTGAAAGGTGGGTAATGTTAGGAGTTATCACAATCAATTTAGATGAGTAGTGCATGGGAGGCAATAAATGGGATGGACAAGACTATAAGTGAGGATTTTTAACCCTTATTGATAATGGACCCTCCATGATGTATACAAATAGTACTCACATAAGGATAAATGTACCTTACACAGTAGTATCGTTGACCTATGTTCACATATCATCCCTTAGAAACCAGTTGTATTATTAAAATAGTACAAAATTATCTAACTAAACAGTCGAGATAATTGAAAGAAGATTGAAGTATTTTTGTGGTTTTTTATTTTAAGAGAAAATAAATTAACTATCACAAAAAAAGATTTATGTGATAACTAAAGCAACTAGGGATTATGATTCACTAGTAACAATTTTTTCCCAAACCAAGTTCTAATGAAATTCCTTTCACAATTAATTACCAATTTCCAAAATCAACCAAAAGCCTATGATCAAGGTCTAATGATGCTTTTTTTCTTAAACCAATACTCCAATGATCATAGATATAATAATTTAAGTCAAAGGATACAATCAAATCAAGGGATGATTAACTAAGGATTAATTAATCTATTAGAGATTAGCCCAATAGTTTGATTATACAATTTGGTGTAAAACATTCTCTACTAGATCTATCAAACATATGCATATGATTACCACAATACATTCAGTTGAGCATAAAAATGATCAATTCCAAAATAAACAATAAAAATAAGGAAGATAATCAATTAACATAAAACTGAGGAATTTCATTAAGAACATAGAAATGGATACAATTGGACAATTACATCGTAACCTCCGAACGAGGGTGACTAGTTGCTCATGATCAAAGCACAACTAGAAAGCCTATATGAAATTAGCATACACATACCAATGAGGGAAAAATGATGATCATGATTTGTCCTCATGATGTTGCTTACGCTTCATAACCCTTAAAAATGCTTTCTAATTTGTAAAAATGTCAAAAGTTCCTTGTTAGAGACACGAACACCCTATTTATAGCTTCCTAAGGATAATTACTAAAATTAGGCGCACTACGGTTGTGCTAGAATCCACCATGGGCGTGATTGAAAATTGTGATGCTGAAACTCTGGTATGTTGTGGAATGAGTACGACCATCATGGTGTGGACTACACCTGTAGTGAATTCACCACAACCATTGTCGAAAGGTGGATGCTATTCAAAAAGGGAGTCATCATATTATCATGGTCATATTGCTTACCACAATCATGTTGAATGTACCACGATTGTGACTAAGTGAAATCTTCAAATAAAAATGTAAATTTCAACTCTTTTCACTCAATTGAGCGGATATGCTTATGCAAGACAAAACTATCATTCAAATGTGAGTTATGCCAAGAAAATGCATGAAAATGACACAAAAACTCACATAAAAGATCACTTTACCTCACCTTATTGTTAAGTTTGGTTGTGTCCAAGTTACATTGGATTGTACCAAACAATTAAGTCTTGAAGGTTATGATGTTGAAAAAGTATAAATTTTATGTGTTAACCTTTCATGTTTAAGCTACAAATTTATCTATCTCTATGAGATACAAGCAGAAAGCATGAGGAGAAAGGTTATGGATGATGGTTGAATTATCAGTCAATAGGCGATACTACCTCAGCGTCTAGTACAAAGAAGACAAGTGCTTTGGCACTTGACTCATAGTTCAAAGGTAATGGAACAATTAGTCGATCCTCAAGAATTGAGAAATTATCACTAGAAAGTAATGTCTATGGTTTAGTCAATCATAGTACCATTGTGCACAAAAGGGAAGTTTTAAATTATCTTGTCTTGACATTTTTTATTCCTTTTGTCCTGTGCTATTAATGTTGTATTTGAATTGTACACTAAAAGTCAGTTCCAAGCAAAAGGCGGCACTGATAAGTTGTACTTCTTTGAAGATATGCTACATAAGATGTTTGTGGTCTCTACACAGTAACGTGCCACATGTAAAGCACCCATGCTATTAGACAATGGCTAGCTAGGGTCTCTCAAAGGATTGAAGCTATGAAGTTTATATGAAGCTTGAAGATGTTAGTGATGAAGTTATTGAATCACTAGAGAATCTTTTGAGTCAAAATGAACAAAGTGTTGTAATGTTGTCAATTTAGTTGGATGAAAGAAACTTGAACGAATCAAGTGAAATTTAGCTATGCTAAGTTAGCAACTTTTATTGTATTCAAGCTTATTGTGTAAACACTCTTTGAGTTATTAGAATACATATTCTATCAAACATCTATTGTTTGTGAAAGCTATGCATGTTTTCGTGACATAAAATACTTGGTTCTTAATCTTAGGGGGAGATTAAGGATAGTGCTAGAAGAGGCCTAGAGAGTACTTGTTGTAGCCAAAAATGGCATATAGAATACTTGGTTGTAATCAAAGTATTGATTAGTGGAACCTTTCAAGTTTTGAAGGAGATGTGAACATAGCCTAAGAGCTGGGGTCAACTAGTATAAAACTTCTGTGTTTTCTTCACTGCTACTATATAACTAGTTCCTTTCTATAGTTTACTTGTACACTATTGTATCCAAGTTTTGTGCACTAGTTTTTAAACACAAAGTGATTTTAAACCCTTTGGACGAAACCCATTGTCCATTGATATCTGTTTTAGAAAAGCTTTCAATGTTTTTGAAAGACAAAGTTTTATCTATCACATTATTCAACCCCTCTTCTAATGTGTTTCATGTACTTCACTTATTGTCCTTAGGGGCATTGAGGGAGTCTTTTATGTGCTTTGTTAGATAAGAGTAGCTTTAGGGAGTAACCGATGTATTCTATTCCTCTCTTTTCTGTTGTATTATATTTGTAGCAAGTTTACAATGATCAATTTCACACACCTTATTCATAAATTTCAAATTTTAATATACTTTCAATTATTTGGCTTGTATAATTTTTTTACAGACATAAGGTAGATGCTTATTCATCTAGTACACTAAATTGTGGTATTTATATAAAATATTACTTTGTGTTTGATGTTTGTTTGATGTAGGACTTGATATTTCTCTAGATGTATGGTTATTTGATGTATAACGCCTTGTGCTTTTAATGCATGTTATTTACGGTGATTGCAAAAAATTTGTCACATTTTCATGAACAAATAATAAGAGTTAATAGTGGATTATCTTAAGTAACACCGAAGGGTGTTACATAGATTCTAACTACAAGTAATATTTATTACATTAAAAATGGACTCGTCTTAAAAAGTAAGGTTTTAAAAGCAAATACTTTCCTCCTTCTTGGGTGTTTTTCTTATCCATCAGAATCAATGACAGTGTCAAGAGGTTTATAACAACTCACACACTTGACTCAACCAACTGAGTTAGACCCCCTTGACCCTTTCTTGGGTGTTTATATATCACAATTATAGCATCTTTTGAATATTTCTTTAATTCTTCATTGTCTTCTTTTTATAGTGGCATTACTATTATGAAAAATATTTTTTATATCAATTAATTTACTTCAGTTCTAAAATATCTATTCAAGTTTGTGAAGTAATGTATTTTTGTAATATTAGAATTGAGATTCTAGATTAGTTGCAATTAGATTGTGAAGAACTCACACCATGCTTGACAATGTGTTCCATTCAGATTAAGCACTACGTCGAACTATAAATCTATAAAAGTGAAAAATGATCAAAACTTGTGAAGAGAAACAAGTGTAACATTGATAATCAACAATGCTTCTTTCCTCATGGAAATAACAACACATACGTTTTCACGCAAACCAACCAACAACATTATCTTTATAGAGATAACTACACTGGATGTTATTCAACTTAGTAAACAATTATCATTTCTTTACAAAAATAACTCCATGTCATACAACAAAAGGCACAACAAACCTATTTCACATAGGTTTTTTTTCCCCAAAAGACACGATCAACTTTCATACAATACATCTAATTACTCAATAATATACATTTGAGTATCTAAAAAGGTGGACATGTGTGAAGAAAAATAATATACCCAAAGAGTAATATATATATATATATATATATATATATATATATATATATATATATATATATATATATATATATATATATATATATATATATATATATAAAGGAGCAGTAAAGCTAATACTGAATTCATCATTTCCTAAGGTGGTCATTACTAAGGCATATCTATCCTACTATGCTACAAGGAGTCCTTAGAAAGATTATCATCTTCCTCAGTATCGAAGGCATAGACAACAAGAAATTAAATTTGTGATATTCCTTTAATCAAATGATGTGTAGATGAGGTTGTCTATCAAAGTTTTAGAGTACATAGAAAAGTTATCTACATATTAAATAATAAAAGTCACTTGAGAAGAGAGAACATGGCTTATGTCAAGGATGTATGTAATAATAATCTTACATGTATATTTGGTCACTTGAGAAAGTGGTCTCACATTTCACTCACAATCGTAACCAAATCCTTTATTATGAAATTTAATGTACAGAATGCTTGAATGTTGAATAATTTTTAATCCTATGTGTAATAATTTTGGTTTCAACATTTTAGAGAATGAAAGACTCCATCAGTTTTGGAATTGAGAAGTCAAATTGAATGGCTACTAATGGGTGGTAATTACCACTAATGAATGGTAATGGCTGTGGGACAAGTGGCCTTAATAACTTAAGAAGAGGGTGAATTAAGTTTCACAATTTTCCCACTAACAAACTTTAACCCCCCTTTTAAATGATAGGCTTAGATTGCAGAAGAAGAAGCAACAATCAATTTAATAATGTTCTTTAAACATGCAAGACAAAATTGATTGCAATAAAATAAATGAGATAAGGGAAGAGAGAAATGCAAACTTGATTTATACTAGTTTGGCCACTTCCTGTGCCTACGTCCAGTCCTCAAGCAACCCACTTGAGATTTTCACTAACTTTGTAAAAATCCTTTTTACAACTTGTGAACACCCAAGGAATCCCTTTCTCTTGTGTTCAGGAAACTCACAATTCAAGAGACAACCAATCTCTTGATTACAATTAACTTTCTGAAAAGAACAGAAATATTTGTTTCCTTTAGAGTGGATAATAGAATTTGAAGTTCCTGGATGAACTCTCAATAGATTTGCAAGTGTTTGCCCAAGATTTGTTGAGAGAGCATTTGACAATGAAGTTCTATTGGAATATGTCTCTCTTGCTTTTTGAAATCAGACACACATATATATAGGCCATTCGTGCATTTTCAAAATGGTTTGAAGAGATGTGTCTTTTCAAAAAACTTTTTCTGAATTTTTTCACTGGTAATCGATTACAGGTTTTTGGTAATCGATTACACAGTTATATTTTGAAGGGTCATGACTTTTGAATTTGAATTTCAAGAGTTCCATTGCTAGTAATCGATTACAAACATCAGGTAATCGATTTCAGGTTCAAAATTCAAATTCAAAACCCTTTTTAAAAGCTTTTTTTTTCAAAACTGTCTTCTGGTAATTGATTACACTACCTGGTAATCAATTACCAGAGCCTTGGATGTCTTGGAAATACTTTGTTTTGAGGCAAGGCTTGATCTTGAGTTAATCTTGAAGCAATGCTTAACCTTTGAAGCAACCTTGTTTGATTCTTCTTTGGCATCATCTAAATCATGTATTCATACATTCACAATGGCTACTAAATGCATTCTTGATGGTAAAATGCCTATATATAAAACATGTATTTGATCCTTGAGCTCATCTCTTCCATTCATTTGATACACCATCTAGAGAGAGAGAGAGAGAGAGAGAGAGAGAGAGAGAGAGTGAGAGTGAGAGCTTGGAAGAATCAAAACAAAGCGACTCTTTCATGGCAATGGCTGGTGCCCAAATGAGTGAGAAGGGGTCTGCATATGGGTCGGGTTTGACCCGCTAGAGGTTGAAGATGATGAATAGTGTTTTGCTCGAAAATAAAAAATCCCATGTTTTGCATTAACTAGGTGTTGAACCCATGACTATGGAGATGTTATAATATGTGCAAGCCACTAAATCATTAAAGGTTTTTTGATATGTAATTGTTCTTCGTGTGTTATATCCTTGTTCTGTTTACCTTTACAATTAATGGAATTTTGATTTATTTTATGTATGAATATATTTTGGAAAATTTTATTCTATGCATATATATATGAAATCAAATGCATAATATTATGTTTCAATTAAGAAATTATATATGAGAATCTTATTCATAATTATATTATATCTTGATCTTGAAATGCATAATATGATTTATTCTTATATAATTAACTTTTATGTCTAAGTGATCTTTATAATTTTGATTAATTATGGATTAGCCACAACATCTATATTTTGATTAAAATTTTATATTAAGTTGTTTAAAGATCATATAAGGAATTAGACATAATATTGTGATTAATTCTACTTATATAATGAATTTTATCCCACATGAATTTTTATTATATTTGTATAATTAATTGGGATAAAATCACATATTATTTTTCATGGTTTACCCACAGGCATCATGTGGTATGTATAATTTGTCGATTTTATCATAAAGTAAATATTTGCGATAGAAATTAAATTATTTTCATGTTGTACTCGTAAAGCATGAATTTGAGTATTTAATTTGATTATTCTATCATAAGGTTTAATTGTTTCTTATTGAATAAAAAATTTAGCCCACAAGCAATTTTTATGTCACAAGATTCAATTTTATGGTATGTTTACATTGGTAAAAGATACAATTAAGATTAGTATGCCTCAAAATTTGACATAAGCCTTTAAATTTTGCAACTTCTCAAGCCGTTAGTTTTTCTGATATTCAATGTGATGTTCCCGAATTCAAAGGAGATAACTATAAGATATGGAAGGAGAGAATGCTTCTGCAATTGGGGTGGATGGACATAGACTATGCTATAAGGAAAGACGAACCACTTGCAATCACTGATGCTAGTAGCTCAGCTGACATTGCACTATATGAGCGATGAGGGCGATCCAACCGGCTCAATGTGATGTTCATTAAGACCAAAATTTCGGCTGGGATACGTGGTTTTGTTGATGCTAGATTTCCCCTGCAGTTACTTTTTGGTCCAATTTTTCTTTATACAAATATGTTCAAGGGAAATCCAATTCGCTAGAAAGAGCATCGGATCGTCAAGTATTTAAAATTAAAATGGATGAATCCGAGTATTGAGCTCAGGGAACTAGTATTAGACAGGGTTAAATTCAGAAATAAGGCATTGTTGAAAGAAGCATTGATAATTGAGGGTTTAGAACAAAATTAAACTAAGTCTAGGCTAAAAATAGTAAAATGCAAGTAAGTAAGATTGACAACAGTAGGTAAAAGTGTTGGGTCTTTCTAACAAACAAGCTGATGTATATAAAGATGTTTCTCTAATCAATTATGCTTTTGTGTTCTATGTTGTAGCCTAAATTACTAAACCTCGATCCCTAGTTAGGCTGAATCAATCCAAGCTTCATCCTCAGATCCCTCTTGTTGGACTAGGCTTAATTTAGACAGCCCTCGTAGGTTTAGACTAAATTAAACTACGCTTCATCCTCAGATCCCTCTTGTTGAACTAGGCTCAGCTTAATCAGCTTATGAAAGTTTAGACTAATTTAATCCAAGCTTCGTCCTCAGATCCCTCTTGTTGGACTAGACTTAGACCAAACAACATTATTGTAACAACATATTTAAACCAAAACTTAATCTGTAGATCCCTCATTTAAGACAAAGTTTCAATCCTGCTTCAATCAAGTTCTAAGGCAACAATACATTTTCCAATGCTAAAGTCACCTAACTATGCACACAAATGGGTGATCAGACCAAGAGCATATAGAATTTAAGCACTGAAAGAAGCATTGAACACAATAAACACAATCAATTAGATATTAAAGTAATCACATCAGTTGTTCTTTAGAAATCCCCAACAAGAGTATTTAGCCAGCCATTACAGAAAAACCCTAACGATAATGAGATTAAGAGTAGAGAATAACTGCTCCTTACACAAGAAAGGGGATCCCTCCTCTTCTTCTCAGCATCTCACAATCACTCTACAACTCTCTAATCTCTCTCTAATTACAAAACCTAGGTTTCTCTGCAAAAGCTGCTCCTTTTACTGCCTCCAGAGCTCTTTTCCCAAAATAGGCACTGTGGTGTGCTCTGGAATTCTCTGCAAAAGTTGTCTTTGTAATGTGTACCCTAATTCTGCACAAGACAGGCTTTAAATAGGCTTTGAACCCGCGACGTTGCGCTTAGCGCGAGTAAGTGGATTTGAGCTTAGCGCCGGTCATGTGCTGAGCCTGGCTGAAGATAACTGCTGTGCTTAGTGCACTGATCTCGGCCTTGATATTGATGCTCTGCCAGATTCTTCTATCGCGCTAAGTGCACTTTAGCAGCGCTTAGCAATGGATGCGCGCTTAGCCCAATTGTTGAGCTGAGCTCAACTGTCACTTTTAGCACTTCATGACTTAGCCTCTTTTTAACTTGAAATTGCACAGATTTCATCATGAAATCTAATGGAAATATTCTAGCGGCAGCTTTAACAATGAAACAAGATTTATTTACAAAATTGCTACCAAATAACCATAAATTGGGGAACTATACAAGTTTTGGAAAATGTTTTCTATACAAAAGTTAGTCGTATAAGACAACTAACAGTTGACCTGCATGAAAAGGTCTGAGACTTGCTTAAGGCCATTGATGACTAGTTCATCAGTTCAGATAAGAATTTAGCAAGCACCCTAATCATGAAGTTTTCCTCTCTTCAGCTCACCAGTGTGAAAGGTGTGCATGAGTACATAATGAAAATGCGAGATATTTCAGCTCAACTTAAGAAACTGGAGGTTGATATGTCTGAGTCCTTCCTGGTGCACTTCATTTTGAACACCCTTCCGCATGAATATGGGTCGTTTAAGATATCCTACAACACACATAAGGACAAATGGTCTATCAATGAATTAATGGCCATGTGTGCTCAGGAAGAAGAAAGGCTTGTAATGGAGATGGGTGAGAGTGCATTGTTGACAACTGCTTATGGGAAGAATAAAACAACTAAGTCTCAAGCTAATCAGAAGAGGAATGGTAAAATGCCACCTTAAGCTAATATTAAGAAGGTGGCAAAGTGTTTCTTCTGCAAGAAGAAGGGACACATGAAGAAGAATTGCCCTGAATTCCAAAAATGGCTTGAGAAGAAAGGTAAATCAATATCATTAGTATGTTATGAATCTGATATGGTTAGTGTTAATATTAACACCTGGTGGATTGATTCTGGATCTACTATCCATATTGCAAATTCTTTATAGGGTATTCAAAACCTAAGGAAACCAGTGGGAAGTGAGCAAAGCATTTTATCAGGCAATAAGCTAGGCTCACCTGTGGAGGCCATTGGAACTTGCATTTTAACTTTAAGTAGTGGCTTTATTTTAAAATTAGGAAGGACCTTTTATGTACCAAGTTTTTCTCGAAACTTGATTTATGTTTCTAGACTTGTACCTTTTGGATATTCCTTTAATTTTAAAGACACATCATTTGAGTTATTTTATAATTCTGAATGTGTTGGGAATGGTGTCTTGTATGATGGTCTTTATCTTCTTGGTTTACAAAATTGTGCCACTTATAGTTCAATGCATGTTCAAACTGGTATTAAAAGGTTAATATTAATGAGAATTCCTCTATGTTATGGCACCGGAGATTAGGACATATCTCCATTGAGAGAATTAAAAGGTTAGTGAAAGATGGGATACTTAATACTCTAGATTTTGCTGACTTTAAGACTTGTGTGGACTGCATTAAGGGTAAGCAGACCAACATGTCTAAGAAAGGTGCCAACAAGAGTTCAAGCATATTAGAAATAATTCATACTGATATTTGTTGTCCAGATATGGATGCACGTGGTCAGAAATATTTTATCACCTTTATAGATGATTATTCACAATATATGAATGTTTATTTGCTTCATAACAAAAATAAAGCATTGGATGCCTTCAAAATCTTTAAGGTTGAAGTTGAGAACCAGTGTGGAAAGCAAATAAAAATAGTGAGATCAGATAGAGGTGGAGAATACTATGACAGATATACTGAGACTGGACAAGCACCTGGTCCCTTTGCAAAGTTTCTTCAAGAACATGGGATTGTTGCCCAATATACTATGCCTAGTTCTCCAAATCAGAATTGTGTCGTAGAAAGAAGGAACCAAATATTATTGGACATGGTGCGGAGTATGCTTAGCAACTCCAATCTTCCTAAATCCTTGTGGGCTGAAGCACTATAGATGGCAGTGTATATATTAAATCGTGTTCCAACCAAGGCTGTCCCAAAGACACCTTTTGAGTTGTTTAAAGGTTGGAAACCGAGTTTGAAACATATGCACGTTTGGGGTTGTCCGTCTAAGGTTAGAATATATAACCCACAAGAGAAGAAACTTGACCTGAAAGGTCTAAAGGTTATAGGTTTTATTGTCCATATCATATTACTAGGATTGTGGAATCAAGAAATGCCAAGTTTCTTGAAAATGACTTGATCAGTGGGAGTGATCAATTGAGGGACTTAGGTTCTAAACTTGATTATATAGAGTTTCAACCTTCCACATCAAGTGAAAGATTGGTTGTAATTCATACCCCTCAAGGTTCAAAGGGATGATGAACAACACATGATTGACATTCCACAAATTGTTATTGATAATCCAGTAGATCAAGTTGATCATCAAATTCATGAAAATGATAAACAACCAGTTGAACAACATGATCCCCAAGAAAATGTTGATGCAACATTAAAGAGGTCTACTAGAGTAAGAAAATCAACTATTCCTAGTGATTATATTGTATATTTGCAAGAATCTGACTTTAATATTGGAGCTGAAAATAATCTCGAAACTTTTGATCAAGCCATGAGTTGTAAAGAGTCAAATTTATGGTATGATGCCATTAAGGATGAGATGAATTCCATGCAGAGTAACAGAGTTTGGAACCTTGTAGAGTTGCCTAATGGGGTAAAGGCCATTGGATGTAAATGGGTCTTTAAGACCAAAAGGGATTCATTAGGCAACATTGAGAGATACAAGGCAAGACTTGTTACTAAGGGATTTACTTAAAAAGAAGGAATCGACTACATAGAAACTTTTTCTCCAGTACCTAAGAAAGATTCTCTTGGTATTATCTTGGCATTAGTTGCTCATTTTGACCTTGAGTTGCAACAAATGGATGTGAAAACAACTTTTCTTAATGGTGATTTAGAGGAGGAGGTTTATATGAAACAACCTGAAGGCTTCTCCTCTAGTAGTGGTGAGCATTTGGTTTGCAAGCTTAATAAATCTATATATGGTTTAAAACAAGCCTCCCGTCAGTGGTACCTTAAGTTTCATGGGATAATTTCTTCATTTGGTTTTGATGAAAATCCCATGGATAAATGCATATACCACAAGGTTAGTGGGAGTAAAATATATTTTCTTGTTTTACATGTATATGATATTTTACTTGCAGCTAATGATCGGGGTTTTCTACATGAGGTGAAACAATTTCTCTCTAAGAATTTTGACATGAAGGATATGGGTGATGGATCTTATGTCATCGACATTAAGATTCATAGAGATAGATCTCGAGGTATTTTGGGTCTGTCACAGGAAACCTATATTAACAAAATTTTAGAGAGATTTTGGATGAAAGATTGTTCATCAAGTGTTGCTCCTATTGTGAAGGGTGATAAGTTTAATTTGAACCAATGCCCAAAGAATGACTTTGAGAGGGAACATATGAAAAACATTCCTTATGCTTCAGTTGTTGGAAGCCTCATGTATGCTCAAGTATGCATAAGGCCTGCCATTGTTTTTGCAATTGGAATGTTAGGAAGATATCTGAATAATCCAGGTATTGACCACTGGAGAGCTACTAAGAAAGTGATGAGGTACCTTCAGGGGACTAAAGATTACATGCTTATGTATAGACAAACAAACAATTTAGATGTGATTGGTTATTCAGACTCAGACTTTGCTGGCTATGTTGACTCTCGCAAATCAACATTTGAGTACATTTTCATGATGGCTGGTGGAGCTATTTCATGGAGGAGTGTTAAGCAGACTTTGACTGCTACTTCTACCATGGAAGCTGAGTTTATCTCTTGTTTTGAGGCTACATCACATGGTGTATGACTTAGGAGTTTCATTTCTGGGCTGAAGATAGTTGACACTATTTCAAGGCCTTTGAGAATTTTTTGCGATAACTCAACTGCTGTCTTTATGGCTAAGAATAACAAAAGTGGAAGTCGAAGTAAGCACATTGACATTAAGTACTTAGCCATTAGAGAAAGAGTAAAAGACAAGAAAGTGGTCATTGAGCATATAAGCACTGAGTTGATGATCACTGATCCTTTAACTAAGGGCATGCCACCATTTAAATTTAAGGATCATGTACAAAGAATGGGACTTGGTTCCACTTTATGATTGTATACTTACATGTTAAAATTGAAACTTTTATATTGTGACATTTTCACATATTTAGGTGCACATTGATTTATTTGAGAAAAATTATGTTTTGGGCCAAGAATAAACATTGGGTTTATTCATTAACTTTTATTACCACTTTGAGTAGACTACTTGGGAAATTGAGCATATTGTAATACATGGATGATATTACTCGTTATAAGAGGAACTATCACTGTGATTTGTATATTCATTTCTTAAGAAGATTGAGCATTGAGTCAAAATGTTTGGAACAAGTGGGAGAATTTAATCATTTTGGTCTCAATATTTTGGTAAATGAAAGGCTCCATCAGTTTTGGAATTGAGAAGCCAAATTGAATGGCTACTAATGGGTGGTAATGACAACTAATGGGTGGTAATGACCACTAATGAGTGGTAATGGCTACTAAATGCATTCTTGATGGTAGAATGCCTATATATAGAACATGTATTTGGTCCTTGAGCTCATCTCTTCCAATTCATCTGATACACCATCTAGAGAGAGAGAGAGAGAGAGAGTGAAAGCTTGGAAGAACCAAAACAAGACAACTCTTTCATGGCAATGGCTAGAGGTATAATTTGATTTTTGTTTTCCAAATTTTGTTAATGACATGTGTCTCTTTTTGTAGTTTGTAACATCACAGGTTAAAATTTTTAGTCTAACACTATGAACACGAATTTCACAATCATAGCGGTCAAACACGTAAAAGCGCATAAGTTAGGATGAGCTTAATCAAGCATTAAGCATAGGAGTACATGCATGATCAACGTATTTTAAAATAAAAATATAGTAAAATATATTTTGTTACTAATTTATGGTTCATCATTTAGGACATATCAAATAAATTAGCACATTTGATTGCATAAATTTATCAAAAACCAATACAATCACATAATAAGATGCATTTATGCTAACAGTCATGCAGGAAACAAACTTGTTCCCTTACATGGACCAATAGCAATATGCTTACACCATTGGAATGGATTGTATTGAATCATATGAAGATGAACAATCATCAAAACAAGCATATAGTGTTGTTGCTATCACAACCTATAGGATTCACGATAATCTGAGTCCCTTTTCTAATCAATGTCTACCTATCCTCAGTATCCCATCAAGAAACATCAAGTATCTTTCCCATCCTAGACACACAATCAGATGGGGATGTTCATGAATAACATGCATAAATGAATGGTCAACCATTCTTCCAAATCTCAACAATAGGGCTTTACATTATCACCACTCAATCCTTTATCTTGGGGATAAGACATAACAACATCGTTCCCCCCCTCACCTCATCTTGATTGTTCCCTTCACTATGTGCAAAGAAAGTAAAATACCTTATAAGATTAGATAAATTTTTAGGAAATTCTCTTGAATTTTTTGTCAATATTTTCTCTCAATATACTCTTTTTATTTTATTCTATAGCACACATCATTAAGAATATGAAAACAATTAATTAGATTCCACTTTAAAGCTTAAGTAAATTAAATTATTTTAGTTTCAATTCCATTCAACACTCATGAATAGTTATCTAAAATATAAATGATAAGTCATGGGATTCCTAGAATATCTTTTACTTAGAGAATCTTTTAATCTTTGAAATTCATAATAAAAACAAATAAATATATTTTGACTTAGAAATTTTATAGAAACATATTCAAACCACTTTCTACCTTTGGATAATTTTAAAAAATTTAAGAAATTTGTTTTGAGGTTGTAACACCCTTTTACCCCAAGATACATACACTTGTAATATTTTCTAAATATGTTTATAGCAGAATTTAATTAAATAGATGTATCGACTTAAAAAAAACACTTATTTAACGACAAGAGTATTACATGTCAAATATTTATAAACTTAAAGAAAATAAATAAATAAATAACATAACTCCATATTAAACAAACCTCGACACTCCAAAGTCCATTCAAACCATATTAAATAAAATATGGTGAAAAACTACTCATCAATTTAATCCTTAGATAAATGAATAAAACTTGTGTCCTAATGTTACATTGTTTCAAAGCATCCATAACCCTAAAATTAATAGTAATATAAAGTGGAGGCCTAAACCTCTCATGTAACATCATCATCATAACCTTACAGAGACTCACCTCTAAGGGTGGCATTCAACCTAAACACAAACAAGACAAACAGATGGGGAGAGAGATACATCTCACAAAAAATTTAAAACATTAAGAAAGTCATAAAGATATAAGATACATTTATAAATAATTTCATTGCACAGCACAAACATGTCTCATCCAAATCAAACATTCCATACACAAATTCACACATGAAATGCGATGCAGATTAGACAGTCTTAGACTCGTATGCATGTGGTACCATTTTCAAAAACACTATTTTCATACCCTAATTTTATCTGAGGACACTGGCAGTCGGCTTGCGAACTTTGTGTGGTCTCTTCGGGAGTCAAAGCAAGCATTGTTGCATAATCTGCAAAGTTTCACAACACTCCAGAAGTCAAAACAAGCTTTGTGAAGTTTCGCAACACTCTGGAAGTCAAATCAAGCTTTGTTGCATAATCAGTAAAGTTTCGCAACATTTCGGAAGGGTAAAGCAAGCATCATTGAGTAATTCGTGAAGTTTCACAATGTTTCGGAAGGAAAGCAAGTATTGTTGCGTAATCTGTAAAGTTTTGCAACATTTCGAAAAGAAATCAGCCCAAAAACACAAAAATGGGGTTATTTAGTAAACTGGGGGTGTAAATAGCAATCTGGCCCACTAGGGCCCTTCTTGATTCTTCTAGAGAAAAGGGGATTGCTTCAGGTGGAAGCAACCCAGCTTGCCTGGGCGAGCTGGGCGGCAACCACCTCCCCCTTTTCACCAAAAAATAGGAGTATGGGGGCTGAGGAATTTCGTTCGACATTTTTTATGCACTGTAGTTCACTTAAAATTAGTGAGAGAAGAGAGAGAAGGAGAGAAATCCATGCCGAGGTACTTCCGTAACGCTTCTGAGACGTTTCCGTGAGCAATTTTGTGAAAATTTTCTGTCATTCTTCACCGTTCTTCGTCCGTTCTTCGTGCGTTCTTTGGTCTTCTACCAGTAAGTTTTTTCAAATCCGAAACTTTCAATTCATTTCTTGTTTTGTTTGTTTTCATCTTCATTTCGTTCGCTTTCGGTTTTCTTTTCTTCCATTTTTAACGAGCTTTAGCCGATCGATTAAGCCGTTATCTCGCCTAATAAATGATAAAATGAATTTCAACCGATCATTTGTGTTGTAATCTCGTTTAATCACTGTTAAAATAAAATCCAACTGATCGTTCACGCTGTAGCCTCGATTAAATAAAAAAGGCAAAATAATAATAAAATAATCAAAATATCTTGGAAAAATAATAATAAAATAATCAAAATATCTTTGAATTAAATAATAAAAAAATCAATCGGACGTTTTTCTTTGAAAGTTTCCTTAAATGAATTGACTAATAATCAAAGTGAAACTAAGACTAAAATCAACTCACAAACCAAGCTTTGTCCGCAAAAGTCACTCAAAACCGTTTTGAGGTCCAACGCCTTAAAATGGTCCTCTTTGCTTTTATTAGTTAAAATGGACCATTCAAAGTATAAAATCAACACATAACTTTATTGCTTTTGCAAGAACTACGTAGGTCTGAGTTCCTTATCGCAATTGAGAAATACGTAGGAGCAAGGGAAACACCCTTGTTGACCACAAAAAGATAAAAAACGTAAAAAGCATAAAAATACAAAAAAACATAAAAAGGGAAAATAAAAACAGTTTGAAGTCATGATATTGCACATTTAATTAAAGGCTTTTGTCCCTTGTGACGGACGCGTAGGGTGCTAATACCTTCCCCGCGCGTAAAAACAAACTCCTGAACCTTTCGCTTAAAGTTCGTAGACCGCACGTTCTGATTTTTTCGATGTTTTCCTCGAATAAATGCTGGTGGCGACTCCGCGCATTTTCCTTCCTTGGAAGATGCACCTGTGAGTCTCGCGTCGCCCTCCCATCGAAGGGTAGGTTGCGACAACTATGAATGTAGCCCGGGAGGCCATGTAGTCGATGAATTGCCACACAATGGGCAACCCGACACTATCACTCTCACCGAGATGGCACTGCCAGCAGCTCCTTAGGGTGTTCTGGCCTTGCCCGGATACTCTAACACATCTGATCAACATGAGCTTAAAGGAGATTCTAAATCGTTGCACCCCGAAGGTCAGAGTCATACGTCAACTCATTCATGACCTCCATGGTTAGGTTCATAAACGTCCTTCACTTCCAAATACATACGCACAACATGATTCATGGTTCATAGACAATATGCACATGGTTTATTTTCGAATTCCCTTGGAGATTCCTATCCCGTGGGGATAGGTTCTCCTAACATTTTTTTCGGAACACATACGCATACAATGGCATATTATTACTTTCACTTATACTCGTGGACATTATGCATTCAGTCACAATATAAATCATGAACACATTCACTCATTTACACAACATATCATTACATCATTTCATTTCTCAAATCATAAGTATAAACATTATGCATCATACTACCACTCTTTATGATATCAATATTACACACTCATTTTTTTTCTTACGTTACTTTGACCTTCAATAGTATAATAATCATGTCTAGATTTGCAATAACCATATTAAGTTGGTTCTTATCTCGTTAGAAATATAAGATAGTTATCTACAACTTATATGTTGATCTTAAAATCCCTTTCAATCGTTTAGAAACCTAAAATTATGAAATATACAAACTGATTGCATAATTCTGACAGTTTAACCTTTACTCACTAAAATTGCAATATCTGGAGTTATATAAATCATTTTTGATTGAAATCAAATCCCTTAACTAGATAACATCTAGGGCTATAACTATTACGCATAACACAAAATCTAATTTTGTCATTTAAGTACATGTTTTGGTGTTCTAATTCAATATTTTCTATCAAAAAATCAACACATTTGTCCAACATCAATTATCAAATTCAATTGCAAGAACATCAAAATGATGAAACATCAAGTCATACAACAATCAAATTCACCCAAATAATAACAAAAAAAAGTGATTAAGGGTATTCATAACCCATTCAAGAAAATAAACTTGTTGTAATCATAAACCTAAGATCATACAATATACCGTGACTCGTTACCACTCATACAACAAAAGAAAAAGAGA
Organism: Glycine max; assembly: GCF_000004515.6. Classification (NCBI taxonomy): domain Eukaryota; kingdom Viridiplantae; phylum Streptophyta; class Magnoliopsida; order Fabales; family Fabaceae; genus Glycine; species Glycine max. Next base: position 23,821,318 of record NC_038250.2, read on the forward strand.
GAACCCACTCCCCCTAACCTCAAATGAAACAATTCCTCGACAAGGAAAAGGAAGACAATCTCATGACCACTTCCAAGAATGCATTGACCCAATGGCTTCGCCCACCATGATCCCCATGACAACTGTTACTATGACAAAAAATTTCTTGCGATTTAAAACATAATCTCAAGCCATCTAAATTCCTCGAGTTTGAAAATTCAAAGCAAAATATAAAAATATTAGCTGAGGGGCTCTGCGCCTAACTATAAGCCCACTTAATTCTTTGGCGCCTAACTCTATATATAAGGGAAGAAAGGGGTTCATGAGGTTATTTTGTCCAATGTGGGACTTAGAGTATTTTTCATGATCGAGTGACCAACTTTGGAGATAATCTTCTCAAACATAAAAGCTGATTTTGATTTCTAAGGTGTATAAAAGAGTTGTAGCTTTTTCAACAAGCTTTCCAACGACACAAAAAATACCTCAACCAGACAACTATACCTCAAGCATTTTTAACTATAAGAAGTTAATCTAATACTCTTCTAACATCAAATATAATATAATATAATAAAGACGACGATGGAAACAACAACAACAACAACAACAATAATAATAATAATAATAATAATATACACAAAATACACACGTGTACAAGAACACACACTATCACAACACAAGTATATGCTTAAGACAAAACCAATAATATACAAATAATAATAACAAATATTTACAAAAAAATATAACAGAAGGGTCGTAATAAGAATTCTCCTTATGGTATATTCCTAGTACTCAAAACTTAGGGTGTTACAAAGATAAGTTTTTTTTTTACCTCCAATTAGTAAATAAGTTACTAAAATACATACAAATTAAAAATTATTCAAAAATTTCTTAAATTTGAAAATTTTAATTAAACATAATTAAAATGCATTATTTTCATGATATAAATACTTTTTAATGGTAAAAGATAATTTTCTCCTCCTTACAAATATAGTCAAAATTTGAATATTTTGGTTTTAAATTTATTAAAAATACTAAATTGAACCTAAAAATTAGATTTTTATTGAGTATAATATGAAAATAATATTTGATAATTTTTCAAAATATAAAATTACATGAATATCCATTTTTTGGATTTATTTATGAATTTTATGTCTAGACTACTTTATTTTAGCCTTATTTTTTAACAATCTTTTTCTATTTTTCTTTTATTAATTATCTATGTATTTGTAAATTGCAAAATCAATACCTATTAAATTTATTAAGGTGAAACAATTGTATTTTTTTATTTTCGGAGTTTTAACTAATTATAAATAATGAATTAGGGATCAATCTTAAAGGTTAAACATTGAATCTTTAAGCCTTGGTCCTTGCTTATGTTCTTGGGCATCAAATAAGAATGCTTACAATTGATACATGTCTTAGACACAATTCTAAGTGTAGGGATTTTTTGTAACAACCTTAAATATAGACTTTCAAAATAACACATTGATTTCCTTAAAGAAAAGATAGTCTTTAGTTTTTGTTATTATTAACTCAAAAGATTGGAAAAGATAGATTAAATTTTTTCAAATAATACAAACCTTCTATTCCAATTTCTTAGAACTCATTTTTTTTAAACATGCATAGTAGATCATAGTAATTGGTTATCATGTTAAAACTTCATGTCATGAGTAAAATAGAAACATCCGCAACATAAATAAATGTTACATGCTCAAGTAACAAGTAATGATAAATAGGTGAACCTCCTTGATCACCAATAATAAATAAATAAGTTTCATGCATCATAATGAGTAGCAAAACAAAAGCCTCTTTGTGAAACCAGTAAGTAGCATATATAACCCCAAAGTAACAAGTAAAGTAATATAAAGTAGATAATGACTGAATAGATACAAAAGGTCTGAACCTAAGTCTAGTCATCCAAAAATACATATAAGGGGAAAACCTATACCCAAAAAGAAGTATAGTCAGAAGAAAACTCATCAGAAGAATCCATGATGAGATCCTCCTCATTGATACACAGATCCTCCTCAATAGATGTATCCTCCTCTAAATTGTTAGAGATAAGGGGAGCAACATGAAGATCAAGCTTTGAAGAGTTTTGTCTTTTTACATGTCCAACTCCTTATTGAGTGACATTTGTATTGATTGTTGCTTTTTAGTTTTAATCTGTTTATGTGTACATCATGCATCATCCTGTAGAAGTAGGAAGATTGTTTCTAAGGTAAGAAACATCTTCAGTGCATAAATCTATGTTTTAATTCATTACCTTCTATCTGTAATTGATTACACAAGTCTTTTTCGAAGCTTGCTGAGAGATTTTCGTTCTGGTTTAATCGATTACCCAATATCCGTAATCGACTACTCTGTTCTTTTGAGACCATGTCTGTTTTCTTGGGTCTTTACTTTAATCGAGTATAAGGTTATAGTAATCTATTACATCATTCTTGAAAGTGTTTCTAGAAGTGATTAAGAACACTTAAATTGATTAAATCAAGAATCTAATTGATTACATTATTCTTGAAAGCTTTCCAGGTGTTGGGAAGAACACTTCAATCAATTAAAGTGAGAATTTAATCGATTACTTCTTCGAGATAATCGATTACATTACCAATTTAATCAATTACAAATGGTTATAACTATTTTCTCTATAAATAGCCACCTTGTGTTCTCACTTTCATAAGTGAAAAAGAATGAGCTTTTATGACTCACAAACTCTAGTTTTTGTATCTTGAAGCTTTCAAAGGTTAAAGTGAGTTGTTAAAATCTTGTGAGATCAGAAGAGATCCATTCAATCAAGCTTTGGTTCTTGCATTTGAATGAAAAGGTTGCATCTCTCCTTGACTCTATTTTCATATGTTTTTACATATTGTTCCAGCATATGCATGAGTCTTTACAACATGCTTGAATAGGTGTTTCTAGTTTGAAGCTAAGGGTAGGTGTCTCTTAGGCTTATATTCACAAAGAACCATAGGGTTGGGTGCCTTAGTTTCATTTTCAGGGTAGAATTTGAAATTGATTGTGATTGCTTGTAAGAACTCATTATGCCTAGTGGAAATCTAATTCAGGTTGAATTAGATAACTAGAGTAGCTTCTCTAGAAATTGAGAGTGAACCAATATAAATCTTGTTGTCCATATTCTCCTGAATCTTATCTCTCTATATCATTCTTTATCAGCTTGTTGAGTTTAAATATAGTTTATTTTTGAAGTGCCTTAGTAAAAGGATATTGTTTATGAATGATTGATTCAATATTGGTTTTAAACAAAAAATTTGGGGTATGATCCTTGGAAGCAAAAGTTTTTCAATAACTCTATTTTTTATTTCAATAACTCTATTTTGGGTCCACCAAACGTAGAAATCAACTATATGGGACCTATAATCTAGTGCATCCCCCAACACACTACAACAACAGAGAAAACCATTTAAACGATCCACATGAAGCATATCATCATGCTCCCAACACGTCTCGATGGCATCAATGAAGAACTAGGGGTCTGGTGGCATGCTCGACATCAGATTCTGAAAATGGTAACAAGGGAGTGAGTACTTTATCCCTTTAGAAGCCATAAACATGGGTGTTAACTCTCACACATGACCTAAACAACCACCACATGTGGTATTCTAGCATACATCACTTATGACATCCTATTATGCAATTATACTCTCACACAATTCTTGTCTTAGGCCCAACACTACCACTAAGCCTCCTAGGCCTTAGTGGTCTCATGTTGGTATCGGACATGGTGCTCTCACCAACCATAGATACGGCTCCACTCTAGTCAAGAATGCCAAGTGAGGCTCAAAGACAAATATGGTCATGGTTTCAAAGGCAAAAAGATTGTACATGGTGAAGAAGTCACCGTTTGTTATATCTATGGAAAAGTGGGTCATGAAACTCATAAGTGCAAGGACCTCCCTGAAAAGGGCAACCCATCAAGGGGTCCATCCAGTGCTTACCAGACACCTACATGCTAACCCGAAAAGAGGACCTAAAAATATTTGGGTACCTAAAAGCCAAAAAATTCCTATTACATATCTCCTTGATAGTAGGAAAGAAACACCAGTCATTGTCCTTGGACAATGGTTGCTCACAACATATGACAGGCGAAAAGTCTATGTTCCAATCCTTAAGCCCTATGTTTGGTGGGATGGTCACTTTCTGAGGGAATAAGAAAGGTCTGATAACTGGTGTAGGTAAAGTATGTATTCCTCCCTACCCTCTTATAGATAATATTTTACTTGTTAAAGGGTTGAAGCATAATATGTTGAGCATAAGTTAATCATGTGACAGTGGAGACAATATTACCTTTAGCAAGGATATATGTATTGTCTATAACAAAAACAACTCTTCACTCTTCTCTGCTAAGAGATGATGAAATCTCTATAAGATTAAAATTTGTGATCTCTCAAGTCAAAAGGTGTAATGCTTACTCTTAGTCAGAAAGCATCACTGGGTATGGCATAAGAAGCTTGATCATGCTTGCTTGAGGTTAATCTCAAAGCTTCAAAAACATAGTCTCATAAGAGGACTTCCAAAGCTTTCATATCAAGATGACTATCTTAGGAAAGTTTGGACCAACTAGGACTGCATCCCTCTCTAGATGTGGATACGGTCTGGTCATAATTGACGATTACACCAGATGAACATGGGTCAGGTTCCTAATCCACAGTCTTTTGACACCTTTTATAAATTCTGTAAAAAGATTCAAAATGAAAAAGGAATTTGAATCTCTTCAATCAGAAGTGATCATGGGGGAGAGTTTGAAAATGATCTTTCTCAAAAATTCCGTGAAGAGAATCGTATTCACCGTAATTTTCCCACTCCAAGAACACCATAATAGAATGGAGTTGCTGAAAGGAAAAATAGATATCTTCAAGAAATGGAAAGAACAATGCTTAACGATCACTCAAGTCTGAAACTCTTCTGGGTTGAAGTAGTAAACATTGCCTATTATTAACAAAACAAATTTATATCGTGAAATTTGATGCTTTGTCTGGTCAAAACAAACATGTGTCCAACTCACCAGTGGACAATCAACCTAAAGAAGTTAGAGAACTAACTGAATGCTTGCTGAGGAAACATCATTTAGAGTCCCAGATAATTGGTGATCCTAAGGACAAAGTCCAGACAAGGAACTCTCTTAAGCATACAACTTTACTTTCAGAGATCAAGCCAAAACATATAGATGATGTTGTGTGTCACAATCAACCCTACGACAGGCGTGCGAAAAGCGAAAAGAAAGAATGCATCTTCCAAGAAGGAAAACGCGTGGGAGTCACCACCAACGTTTATTCTAGGAAAACTTTAGAAAAACCAAAAAGAAAGGGTCTGTGAATTTTTAAAATAAGGGTTCGAGAGTTTTTAACGCATAGGGAAGGTATTAGCACCCCACACCCCCCCCCTTCTCAAGGGACAGTAGCCTTTAATCGAGTGTGCAAAATATGACTTCAGAATTACATATTTTCCCTTTTTATATTTTTTTATTTTTGGGGTCTACAAAGGGGGTGCCCTTGCTCCTACGTATCCTTAGGTGCGATGAGGAATTCAGACCTACGTAGTTCTTTAAAAGTATGAAAGTTTGTGTGTTGAGTTGGTTTTATGCTTTTGATAGATTCATTTTTATTAACAAATGAAAAAGGTCGTTAAGGCGTTGGACCTTGAAACGACCTTAAGTTACTTTTTGATGGAGAGGAATTCAGTTATGAGTTGGTTTTAATTTGGTTTTGTTTATTAACTTTCAATTTCTTTTAAAAAAAAACAACTTTACAGCACTAGTGATCTGTTAAGATTAAACTTTACAAAAAAAAATGAGATTACCAATGATAGATGGAGAAGATGAGTGTGCACATAATAACAAGGGAGACCCCTAAGGTACATAGATCACATTCAATCCTTAAAAATAAAACTAACCGACTGTCACATGAAGAACAAAAAACAAGAAACGACATAGGGAATGATCACGGTCTCAATTTGGTAGTGCCTTGACTTTGTTTCCTCTTCTTTCTTCTTCTTCTTTCTCTCTTTCTTCTTCTTCTCTCTCAATTCTCTCAATTTCCTCAAGTGATGAACCTTCTAACCCCTTAAAACCCCCCTATTATGGCTATTTATAGAGAAAAATGCATGTTGGGGCGGTTGAAGATCACCCAGGTGAGCTCAACCTTAACCCTGAAGTAATGAGCTCACCCAGGCGAGCTGATTGCTTAGCCATGAAGCCATTTCATGGCCCAGGCAAGCTAGATGCTAGCCTGGGTGAGCTAGGGTCTAGGAAAATCCATAAAAGACCCTTTTGCCCCCTTCTTTGGTATCCTTTTGTATTCTTGATCAAAACATTGAGTGATCCCTAGCTTCGTGCGGTAATTGGTGTCGAACACCCTAATTCGATTAGCGAGAATCACAATATCAGTGAATGATAGTCCCCAGACGAAATTAGGGTCTGACAGTTGCCCCTTTTTACTTATCTTTTATTGAAAATGAAAAGGTAAGTATAGATAAGGACACTAATTTTATTTGAGCAATCTTGCTCTTCGTAAATGTAAAAGACTGAAGACATTGAAGTCTTGTAAAAATGTAAAAGACTAAAGACATTGAAGTCTTGGTCAATGTAAAAGACTGAAGATGTTAAAGTATTGGTAAAATGTAAAAGACTGAAGACATTGAAGTCTTGATACATGTAAAAGACTGAAGACATTGAAGTCTTTGATGTGGAAGCAATGCTTTCCAAGTTTATTTTGATGATGCCAAAGACTCAAGTCAAGAATCAAGAGCCAAGCAATTTTCAAGAATCAAAGAGTCGTTCAATCAAGAATCAAGATTCAGGTAAAGAATCAAGAGAAGACTCAATTAAGATAAGTATTAAAAGAGTTTTTCAAAATATTGAATAGCACAATTTGTCCAAAAGAATTTTTCAAAGAAAAATCTTTTACCAATAGTTTTACTCTCCGATAATCGATTACCTGAAGGCAGTAATCAATTACCAGTAGCCAACATTCTTTTTAAACTGATTTACAAAGCAGTAATCGATCACCATGAGCATGTAATCAATTACCAATGTTTTTAAATGTTGGATTTGAAATTTCAAGAGTCACAACTTGTGATAAAAAAATTTCAAACTTGTGTAATCGATTACACAATATATGTAATCGATTACCAGTGTTTCTAAACATTTTGATTTTTAAATTTAAACATGAAGAGTCACATCTGTTGATGTGTAATCGATTATACTGTAACTTATTTTGAAAATTAAATTACCAAAAGTCACAATTCTTAAAGTGACTAGTTTCTGAAGATTTTCTAAAAGAGTCATAACTTTTAAAGTGGCTAGTTTTCAAAAAGAGTCACAACTTTTAAAGTGACTAGTTTTGAAGAAATTGCCAAGAGTCACAACTTTTAACTTGGTTTTTCAAGAGCCATCAAATGGCTATAAATATGTGACCATGGCATGAATTTTAGTAGAGAACTTTCAGATTCCTTTCATTCAAAAAAACTGATTTTCATTCAATTATTCTCAACATCTTTCTAAGAGTTTTTGTTCAATACTTTCTTTGTCAATAAAAGTTCATTGGTCAAAAACTTGTGCTATTCTTCTTCTTCATTCCTTCTTCCTCTTGCCAAAAGAATTCAAAGAACTAACCGTCTGAGAATTCTTTTGATTCATTCCTTCTCCCTCTTGCCAAAAGAATTCAAAGAACTAACCGTCTGAGAATTCTTTTGATTCCCCAAACAATGAATTCAAAGAACTAACCATATGAGAATTCTTTGCCCAAACACTGAATTCAAAGAACTAACAGTATGAGAATTCTATGTAAGAAGCGGGTAGCTTCTTGGTTGTAATAGTGAACACAAGGGAGGGTACATCCTTTGTGGTTTGCTTCAAGTAGAGGGTACATCTACTTGGTTGTTCAAAGAGAACAAAGGAGGGTACATCCTTTGTGGATCTTTGCTTGTAAAGGATTTTACAAGGTTATTAGAAATCTCAAGAACCGTGGGTTGCTTGGGGACTGGACGTAGGCACGGGTTGTGACCGAACCAGTATAAATCTTGTGTCTGCTTTCTTCTTCCCTGCACTTTTTACTTTTCCGCTGTGTACTTTTTATTTCCGCTTCACTGTTGTCTAAGTTATGGTTTTTGTTCTTTACTTTCTCATAACTTAGTAGTAAAACCTAATTGAATCTAGTAATATTAAGAAGGATAAATTTTAATTAAACACACATTAATAATTAATTCAACCCCCCCCCTTCTTAATTATTTCGAGGCCACTTGATCCAACATTTGAAATGTAAAAGACTGAAGACATTGAAGTCTTTGAAACATAAAAGACAAAAGACATTGAAGTCTTTGAAATGTAAAAGATTGGAGACATAAAAGTCTTTGAAACGTAAAAGACAGAAGACATTCAAGTCTTTGAAATGTAAAAGACAAAAGACATTGAAGTCTTGTAAATGTAAAGACTGAAGATATTGAAGTCTTGTAAATGTAAAGACTGAAGATATTGAAGTCTTGTAAATGTAAAGATAGAAGACATTGAAGTCTTTGAAACGTAAAAGACTGAAGACATTGAAGTCTTTGAAATGTAAAAGACATAAGACATTGAAGTCTTGTAAATGTAAAGACTGAAGACATTGAAGTTTTTTAAATGTAAAGACTGAAGACATTAAAGTCTTGTAAATGTAAAGGACCAAAGACATTGAAGTCTTGGTAAATACAAAAGACTAAAGACATTGAAGTCTTTGTAAATGTGAAAGACTAAATACATTGAAGTCTTGAAATCTTTCACTAAAATGCGAACATGCTTGGTAAAGAAATGAAACCCCAAACCGATCAGAACCACACACATTATTTTTCAGAAATAATGCGACGAATGAGGAATGAAAGCACAAAGATAGAGTTTCTCATACCCCAAAATGAGATTAAGGAATTTTGCATTTTGTTTCTAAAAAAGCATTAGAAGAAACACTGGATTCAATCAAATAGAGGAAAACCATTCAAAGGTGTATACAACTTTACACAGGCACGTGTTTCATCTCAATTTCAAATCACAGATATGTCCTAAATCGATTTTGCAAGTCATTTCCCATCAAATCAAGGATAATGTGCATAATCATCATGGATCAATAGGTCTTTTTAAGGTTAGACTCGCAAGAAATTTTGGCTTCGATTGCTTTGGTCTATCTTTTTTTTTTGGTGTGAATAGGAGAGTGGGCATAAAGATTTGGCTAGCAACTTAAATGGGCAACCATTTCCTATCCCCTCATGTTTTGTCCAAGTTGTTATTTCTCTTTCTTTTTACTCCTTGTAACAACTTCGTACATGGTTCAGATACTTGTTTATTCCAAAGAATTCATTTTTTCCTTTCCATTTGCCTTTTGCTCTTTCCCATTTTTGATTGATTTTTTTCTTTCCTTTTTTTTTTCTTTTTGATGAATATTTAACTTCCTTCAAAAATCCATAACTTGCCAAAAAAATGATAGATATCTCCCTTGAAAACACCCCTACTCTCCTATCCTAGGGTAAGGTGGGAAACTTTCACCCTAGGTTAGGGTTCTAATAAAGAATCAAGTGTCTGGCTCAAAGGGCTTGCAAATGGAAAAAATAATGTATATTGGAACGACTGTTTGGCCAATGGCTTAGAAAGAAAGAATGCCCAGATCACTTCCATGAATCATATATTATGACAATTAGAAATTCATGCAAAACCAATCGTAGAACATATCCATGTGGACACTCAATATAAAGTTTGTGGTCCACACAATCACTAAAGCTTAGGGCATGTTTCCATATTCAGATTAAATCAATGTTTCAACAATTGTTCTTTTATCAAGTCCATTTGAAAACATCCAAGTCCATTTTGGTATTTGGGAGAGTCCTTCATTATTTTCATCCTCAAGATACACATTCTTTTTCCTTTTTCAAAAAAACCTTTTGTTGTGTTTTGATCTATAAAATTTCCGAGGAGTACTGGTGGTTGTCCCTTTTAAAAGCATGTTAGTTTTAGAAAAAAGGTTTGAATCCTGTACAAAGTTATAATCCGAGACTACACATAAAAAATCAAAGTGCGCGCGAAAAAAAAAATCCATACGTAAGTTTTTCCCTCTTTTTTTTCAACAATCACCACAACAAAATAACATAACAAAATACTAAAAACAATAAATAAGATAAAGACAAGTTCACAAATTTAGAAGATCACGGTCAGGGAGTTCAGTCTCCTCCAATGAAGAAATCAAGCAAATCTTCCATGTCTTCGTCCTCCTCAGCTCCATCTTCGTCCTCTTGGGCAGCTCCTTGAGCTCCCGTAGGACGTGCATTCTCCTGAAAATTGGGCCTATCCCCGGGCCATGCGACAATGGCTTTGAGCTTCTCGGGAGTAAGCCACGGATAATGGTTAGGGTCCTGGCAATGCTGGTGTAGTGTATACTGATAGAAGCTATCATTCAGCTGCATCTGGCCCCTATGATTGGCTGTCTGCTGGTCAGCCACATGCTGCATGTATGCGTGCATCTGGAGCTCCATCCTCTGCATGTGAGCTGAGATGGACTTTAGAGATGGTGGCTGATGTGGAGGTGGCTGTGGTGCATCTGCAACACATCTGCGGCCAACTACTGCTGCTGGTCTTGCCTCAACTGTTGTGCCTGCCTTGGAATGCAATATTTCTCAATGAAAGGCATGTTAATGGGAGGCTAGATAAGCATTGTCGGCACGATCGGTATCCCATAGAATTGGCAGAGACCCGTGATCAATGTCAGAAATCCTAGTGCCCTGTTGAACTTCTCTGGGTCCGCTGGGTGTCTCAGAGGTGCAATACTTACAAACTAGTGGATGGAATCCGAGATAAGCTGCGCCACATGAACACTGATCTGGTCATGATGTTGTATACCAACTGACCTTTAGGTAGCGGGAGATCAAAGTTATGGTCACTGGGAAGGATGTTACTAAGAAGGAGTGTCATCCAGATCTGAGTCAGAGTGGTCATGCTAGTGCGTATGATCCGCACTCGCCTCCCTGCTACGCTCCGTGCAAAATCATGTCCTGGGGAGCAAAGTAGTTGACCTGTGGCCTCTTCATCAAAACTTGAGAATTGGCTTCTTCTTTTAGCGTATTCACATCATTGTCCCTCTTTTAAGAATAATGGATGCCCCAAGAATTGGTTGATGGCATCTGTGTCATATAGGATTCATTGGCCCCGCACCCAGGAGCGCTTGTCCATGACCCCTTCAACAGTGAGCCAGGGGTTTGCGTAAAACTCCATGACTACTTCCGGATCATATTTCACCAAAGGCTGAGTCAGCTGTGTCCAACGCCTCCTGGCAACTTTGGCTTGGAATTTCGCATATTCTCCCTTTGCTAGCTGGACCCATCTTTCTTTGAGGAAAGACCAATCCTTAATCACCTCAAAGCAGTGCTGATGCTCCTCGCTTCAGAAGTGGTGCCCATCAAACTCAATTTCTGCTTGCAGGGATACATTGGATCCTTCCCCTGCAATGGCCTTCCTAGCTCTCTTAGCAGAAAACTTCTTTGAAGCCATATACGACAACAAGAAACAAAGGCAAAAGACACTAGTATCTTAGCCAAATTTTATTTTTCATAGCTAGTCATTGAAATTTTTCTCTTTTTCTCCTCTTTTTTTTTCACACACACATATGTGTATGTGTGTGTGTGTGTGTGTGTGTGTGTCTATATATATATATATATATATATATATATATATATATATATATATATATCCGTACATTTATTTTTAGCAATCAAGAAGCTAATTTGTGCATAAAATCACTCTAGAATAGCCTTAGCATGAATCCAAAACAACATTAAACACAAATTTAATCTGCCTATTTGCTTCAAATTTAACAATAAATGATGGTGATTTAAACCTAACAAGTTACTTGCCTATCAACAACTCAAATGATTTTCTCAATTCAATCCATAGCCCTATGTAAATTATCAATTTGAGTTGACATCATACCTAGCTAAGTGACTAAACATGTTCAACATTTCAAAACTTAAAAGAGAACATAGTCTATGCCTTATGGCATTTCATCAAACACTTGGTGTGAACATGGTGAAGCATGCAAAAATGAGGGATAAAGAGCAAACATGACATGCAAATTCGTAAAAGAACCAAGGATAGGCCTAGAGCCATCCAGTACAGCCATCAAATTGAGCATTTGATCATTGGTTCATATATAATTCATTTCATAACCATTGCAAAGAAAGCAACAACCAAAACACCAAATATCACAAGGAAAAAGTAAAATTAGATGGAGATGTGATACTTACTTGAATGGGATGAAAGGAATGCACAAAAGGGCTTGAAGTTGCTGCAAATGATGGAGCCTCGTGGGTGAGTGATGAAGCTTTTGTGATTTTGGGGAAAACAGGGTGAAATTTGATTTCATCCCCCTTACCCCTTGCTTTTATTTTTTCGTCAGCATACACTTGCCCAGACGAGTTAATTATTTTTTTTATATTTTTGTGTCATATATATATATATATATATATATATATATATATATATTTCCCTTCTAAGCCTTATAATTATGTATAAATTCTAGGCAAATTTAAAAGATAATTCAAGAGAAAGAGCAAGCCTAACTTGCAACGGAAAGCATAAACATGAAATTAAAGAGCAAAGTTTAGAGATACTTGGTTGCCTCCTAGAAGCACTTCTTTAATGTCTTTAGCCGGATATGTGGTTGTAGTCGAGGTTTTGCCATCTCATTCTTCCTAATTCTTTCCCTTGATTGTGAGCAAATCTAATTATGGAGTTAGCACTTGTTGGCACCTACTTCAATGCCTTTGACAAAGAAAATATTAACATGTAATTGTTTAAAATAATATGCTCATATCGCCTTTCCATTTGGTGTGGCACCGACCATAAACCAAAATGACTCTTCATTCATTATCCTTCATTCTCCCCTTTGCAAAATACTTAGATGATAAGATGTAGACACATGCATGTTTATTATCAAACATTCATTTAAATGCAACAATTAAACAAGTGTTGTGATTTTTTTTTTTCATTTTTGTGTTCAATTTTACTCAACGCTTACGGCACCCCTACTGAACATGTTGAACAAGCAACTTTTGATCGGGTGAATCTGACCATTGGCTTCGGAGTGCTGGTCATGTGAGTGAGCAAAAAACGAGAGTGTACATTCATGCTCAACGACAATAAAAAGGTGCAATGGACAAAACACTAGAGGGTGAGATACAAATCATTAATCCATATTTATTAACATTGCGATTATTGTTTCCAAGGATAGCCTAAGACGTGGAGATCCTAATGAGTCCTTGAGGAGGTCCAAACATTGAGCCTTTGAATTGCCCCAAGTATTACGCATAATATCGCTTGACAACATTGAAATTCACAGGGGAAGGCATCTCTTCATCATCCATATTCGTGAGCAATAATGCTCCTCCTGAGAAAGCCTTCTTCACCACTAATGGTCCTTCATAGTTTGGGGCCCATTTCCCTCGGTGATCCTTTTGAACCTGCGATACTTTCTTCAGAACAAGGTCCCCCTCATTGAACTTACACGGGCGCACTCTTTTGTCAAATGCATTTTTCACTCTACTCTGGTATAGTCGCCTATGGCTCATGGCAGCCAATCTCTTTCCCTCAATAAGATTTAATTGGTCAAAATGTGCCTGGACCCATTCTGCTTCTTCCAATCCCAACTCCGCTAGGATTCTCAAAGAAGGAATCTCCACCTCAAATGGGGGCATAACTTCCATCCCATACACCAAAGAGAATGGGGTTGCCCCAATAGATGTGCATACAGAAGTCTGATAACCATGCAATGCGAAGGGTAGCATGTCGTGCCAATCCTTGTATGATACGATCATCTACTGAACGATCTTCTTGATATAAGGCTGCTTCCACCCATTTGGTGAAGTAGTCAATGTCGACTAAGATGAAGCGATGCCCATTCAAAGCCCTGGGTTCGATTGCCCCAATCACGTCTGTGCCCCACATTGAGAACGACCACGGTGTTGCCAACACGTTTAATGGTACGGGTAGAGCATTAACATTATCAGCGAAGGTCTGGCATTTATGGCATTTCCTTACATGAACACAACAATCATTCTCCATAGTGAGCTAGTAATATCCTGCCCTCAAAATCTTTTTGGCCATGACGTGTCCATTGGCATGGGTATCGAAGGATCCCTTATGCACCTCCACTAGTATCTGTTAAGCCTTTTTTGCATTCATACATCAAAGTAGCACCATGTCATGGTTTCTTTTATACAAGACATTCCCGCTTAGGAGGAAACTGGCTGCCAACTTCCGTAATATCCTTTTGTCATTGTTAGAGGCCTCAGGTGGGTATTCCTTGTCCTTAATGTATCATTTGATATCGAAGTACCAAAGTTTACCCTCCTCCTCTTCTTCTACCAAATAGCAGTGTGCAGGCTCAACATGACATCTGATGTCGATGCACGACAAATCTCCGTGAGGGCTTACTTGGAACATGGACGATAGAGTGGAAAGGGCGTCGACCATCTGGTTTTCCTCTCTAGGAATGTGATGAAATGATATGGCATCAAAGAGTTCCATCAATTCCCTGACGTAAGCCTAGTAAGACACCAACTTGTGGTCTCTGGTCTCCCATTCACCATTCAACTGATGAATTACCAACGCCGAGTCCCTATATACTTTGAGTAACTTGACCCTAAAGTCGATCGCCGCTTGGATCCCTAGGGCGCATGCCTCGTACTCTTCCATATTGTTTGTACAGTCGAAACAAAACCCAGCCGTGAAAGACAAACATTGTTTGTTTGACAATACCAACACTGCCCTAATTCCATGACCTAGCGCATTAGATACACCATCAAACCACACAACCTACTTATCTCTATCTTCATCTTCAACCTCCTCCTAAAAAATGGCCATAATATCATCGTCAGGGAATTTTGGATGCATAGGCTGATAATCGTTTATGGGTTGTTGAGCTAGATAGTCTGCTAAGGCGCTCCCTTTTATTACCTTCTGAGTGACGTAGACAATATCAAATTCTGACAATAGAACCTGCCACCGAGCTATTCTCCTAGTAAAAGTGGGCTTTCCGAAGATGTACTTGGTAGGATCCATTTTGGACACCAACCAAGTAGTGTAATTCAACATATACTACCTCAAACGGTGAGCTACCCATGCCAAAGCACAATATGTCCTTTCTAGTAACGAGTAGTTCATCTCGCATGTTGTGAATGTGACATCCTGGAAATTTCTACCTGGAATTTTGTAAATGATACATTTTGAATAATTATATATATAAGTATTATTCAGCGTATATATATATATATATATATATATATATATATATATATATATATATATATATATATATATATACTCCTGGTAGAAGTATGTACATTGGGGAAAGATACGCGGGTTTGGCTAATTAACGAAGAGTAATCCATAACTGGACAGTATAGGTTAATTCTCAATTAATTAGTCTAAAATTATCGTTTTGCGTGCAACAAAAAAGTTTAACAAAAACCAACCTCTGAACCACGCTCAGGGTTTCATTCTGAGCGTTTTGATATATATACTGCTTACTTTCGAAAACAGGCCCCGACAGGTGCAGAGAAACGCGAGGGACTGGAACCAGAGAAGCGACACGCAAACCGAGGCAGAATTTTAGCATTCAAAAGGTCAAAAATTTTCTCTTCTTATGGCTGAGTATGAGTTACATCAAGAGAAAAAGTGGGACCCTTTTTGCTCCACTCAAAAGGAGACATGTGGCATAGCTTTTAGGAAAAGGAAAGAGGAAGTCTTTTTAAAATAAAAAGCCACGTTCTCTCTCTCTTCACTCAGCAAAAAAAATTCAGAAGCTCTTCTCCTCACTCCCACGCTGCTTTTCTCTTCTTCTTCCTCTCCATTGAAGCCTCCATTATAGCTCCAAACTTTGCTCACCATTTCTACTCCAAATTGCAAAAGGAAGCCATTTTCGGAGTCGTGAAGCGCAACTCTACGTTGTGGGACTTCGAATTTCAGGTTTGGGTAGACTTTTTCTCACAAGAATTTCGTGGGTATTGGGTTTTTGGGAGATATGATAGGTAGTTCTACTAGGTTTATGCCTTATGGTAGTTATTTGTGAAGGAATTTGTTGAAAGCATGCTAAACTTGACATGTTTGATGTGAGCCAAATTTACCCATTCTGTTTTAGGGTTTTATGATGATGCTTTGTGATGTTTGTGTGCTGAAATTGCTGATAGAAAACTGGTAGAGATGAAGGGGAAAGTTAACTTAGGGTTAAATGTGAGAATGACAATGTTGTAGGTAGAAAAGTGTGAGATTTTGAGGGTTA
The DNA here is from genome assembly GCF_000004515.6 of Glycine max. Classification (NCBI taxonomy): domain Eukaryota; kingdom Viridiplantae; phylum Streptophyta; class Magnoliopsida; order Fabales; family Fabaceae; genus Glycine; species Glycine max. Next base: position 23,837,601 of record NC_038250.2, read on the forward strand.
GAGAAGCTAAACTTGGAGTTAGTGTAAATTGGAGTCTAAAGTGAGTTGATTCTAGTTTATAATGTCAATTAGGACTTGTAGGTAAGCTTGGACAGAGCAAATGAGAAAAAATGAGTGACAAAGGTGAAAGCAAGAGCCATTTCTAGGGTAAATTGGGTGTTGAGAGGTCAAATTTTGAATCGGTGGAGTTTTCGCCGTAAAACCAGTTTGAGCAAGTTTAAATTAATGTTATAGACTTGTTTGAGATGAGAGTTTACTCCAAAATTACCCCATTCTCATTTTCACTTCTCAAACCTTGAAAATCCACCAGATTGAGGGGTTTTAGATACCTAGATTTTGAATTGCCTTGGTTTGAAGCTTGCTTTTGGTTTAAATATGATTTATACATGATTTAGGACTTGTAGGATCCAATTTGAGAAAAATTGGATGTGGGTAAGATGGATTTCGAAATCTGCCAAATTGTGCAGCAAAAAGCTGTCAAATTTGTGCAGCAGAATTTTCTAAATGTGCAGAAAAATGCTTGTGCATTGCTGGTTATGGGAAAGGTAGTACATATTGGGTTCTGGACATTTTCTAGCGAATCCCAACGGTCAAAATGTAGACTTATGTACTAGGAACCTCCAGTAAAATTTTCAAGTCGATCCAACGGTTAACGAATCGGAACGAAGGGAACGTTACAAGGGTATTTGAGTAAGGAAAGCTGTAATATGTGAATGTGTTTTGGGCAGAGTTTTCTGCCTCTGCCCTATTTTCTTGGTTTAGGGTAGTTCATGATAGTTGGAATTGAGTTGCTTGGATATTGTGGAAGCTTGGAGGGGTTGATGGGGACCTGATGCTGAGAGGAACGAGGATAAGGGCTACGTAGGAGTACGTGAGCTCAGTTGAAGGTGGGAAACTGGGGATGGTGGGTTCATGTTTGATTTGTGGATGAGGGAGAGTTGATTTGCACCATCGCCTGATCGCCACCTAGTACCACATATGACGGGTACCCCATAATCCTACAAGCTTGAAGTGAGAAAGCGTGGAAGAGTCAGTCTTCCTACTTTTGTATGTTGACCACAGAGTGGTACCTGGAGATATGTCGCGGGGGTCAGGAGACCTTGGGGACGTCAGGTGGGGTGCTATTGCCCAAAACCAAGCTTGACCAATCCCAACCCAACCCGAGCATAGTCAGTCAGTGAGAACCTGTGACGTACCTAAACAGGCGAGCTCCTGGCAGTCAACCAATAAAAGAACAAAGACCACAAAGCAAGGAGGCTTGTGTGGTGGCTGGCCAGCTATGAATCTTGAGGGGTATCTGGAATTTGGCCTCTGGTAATCAATTACCAAGGGTGTGTAATCTATTACAAGGCTTAAAAATGGAGACAGGAAGTTAAGGTGGCCTCTGGTAATCGATTACCAAGGGTGTGTAATCGATTACAAGGCTTAAAAATGGAGACATGAAGTTAAGATGGCCTCTGGTAATCGATTACCAAGGGGTGTAATCGATTACAAGGCTTAGAAATGGAGACATGATGTTGAGGTGGCCTCTGGTAATCGATTACCAATGCTGTGTAATCGATTACACAGAGTAATAGGGCACTGGTAATCGATTACCAGTTATGTGTAATTGATTACACATTGTAAATTGCAGGTTTCCATGTGCAGAAGCTGTGTAACTCGAGTTTGGGCACTGGTAATCGATTACATACTTTGGTAATCGATTACCAGAGAAGAAAACCCTTGAGACATACCTTTTAACTATATGCAGCGGTTATGGGACGCATTGTATTGTTACCTATAGTTAGATTTCTTGTGAAAGAGTCTACCCCTTTTCTTTTATTTCTTGTAGATCGCGATGGCAGCACAATTATTCCATGATTGCGTGGTGATGGAGTGCCTAGAGGGAGTTTGGGAGACCCTCAAAGGCAATGAGAGGTGCCGATTCTGTGGCACGATTCGACTCACTGCTATTTCATTGGTACATCCAGAGGAACCCGCACGCACTCTTTTGCGGACTGTGGAGTGGATACTACCTACACCTACTCCATATCGACTAGTGGAGCCAGTTCAAGTGATAGAGGTGTCATCCTCTGAAGAAGACCCTAAGGAGGACCTAGAGGAGTTACCTCCTGAGCCTGTTGTGGATGCTCTTGACTTTCCAGAGGATGATGAGGACCCACTCCCTGATGTGGATTCTCCAGAGGATATCATGTCAGCATTTGAGGCAGACTCTGCGGCAGAGAGCAGCCCTAGAGGGACAGCGAATAGTGGAGACTCTTCATCATAGAAGACGGCTCCTTAGACTAGGTTTACATACTTTTTGTGGGTGGGTATATCTAGTTCAGACTACTAGGTTTACTCTTTTGATTTTTGGGTGGGTAGACCTATTGTATAGAAATTTTGATGATTGTATATATGTGGCTGAAGCCACCACAGTTGATACCTTTGCTTTAGATGTCACTATGTATTTTGCAAACTCCCATATTTTGGACAGTTTTAGATGATGAATGTAATTATGTTTAATCTTGTTATTTGAAAAGAAAGTGTTAACGAATTTTATTGAAAAGAGTTCATCGACCGCATTTTATTATTTTTCACGTGACGACCTAAAATGATGGCTGGTATATTTTCCTTTTTGAAAGAGCAAAATAGTTTAGAGGTTATGAGTGATCAGAAAGAAATGACTCCGAATAGAGTTGTGAACTGGCCATTCAGGATTCTATAGTGATAATTTTCCTTCTGAATTTAATTACTGTGAAAAAGAGAAAGAAAGAAAAAGAAAAATAAGAAAAAAAAATTTCCCATGGTTTCTGATATTTAAATTATTACTATTAAACCAGCCATTATTTAGGGACGCCACAGTGAACTTCTTGCTCAAGTAATAGATGGCTCATTCCCTTTTTCCGGATTCATCGTGTTGTCCCAGCATACATCCCATTGACTCATCTAATACTGTCATGTATAGAATAAGTGGTCTCCTAGGCATCGGTGGCACGAGCACAAGAGGATTCGTCACCGTTTAATTCTCTCAAATGCCACTTGACAATCATCATCCCATTTGACAGACTAATTCCTACGCAACAATCTAAAAAGAGGCTCGCAAGTGGCAGTTTACTGTGATATGAATCTTGTGATGTAGTTCAACCTCTTCAAGAAACCCCAAACTTACTTCTTGGTACGTGGCTAGGGCATCTCGAGGATCGCTTTCACCTTGTCCAGATCCACTTCTATTCCTCTCTGGCTAACAGTAAAGCCAAGCAACTTTCCGAACTTTACCCCAAACGTACACTTCGCGGGATTCAGTCTCAACCTGTATTTTCGCAGTTACCCGAACAATTTTCGCAAATTGACTAGGTGTTCCTTCTTTATTTTTGATTTCGATCATGTAATCTACATAGACCTCGATTTACTTGTGCATCATGTCGTGAAATAATGCTACCATGGCCCGCTGGTATGTTGCCCCAGCATTCTTCAGCCCAAACGACATCACCTTATAGCGGAAGTGATGTAAGCTCCATTGGAGCTTGTAGGCCTAGGATATTTTTCATCAATGGATTCCTTTGCTTCTTGGAAGATGAATGACAACATAATGGAGAAGGAAGAGAGAGAGGAGATGCCACTTCAAGGAGAAGATGAGTCTAGAAGAAGCTCACCACCGTATGAGGCCATGAATAAGAGCTTGGAGGAAGAAGGAGATGAATGAAGGGAGAGGGAGAGAAAAGCACAAAATTTTGTGCTCTAAGAGAGCTCTGAAATCTGAAGTTTAATTTTCAAATGATCAAAGTTTTAAAAATGCACACACATGGCCTCTATTTATAGCCTAAGTGTCACACAAAATTGGAGGGAAATTTGAATTTCTATTCAAATTTTACTTGAATTTGAAATTGAATTTGTGGAGCCAAATTTTGGAGCCAAAATTTCACTAATATGATTAGTGAATTTTAGCTATGGTTCAGCCCACTAATCCAAGATCAAGTCCAAGATTCTCCATGTAACACCCTGATATATATATATATATATATATATCTATATATATATATATATATATATATATATATATATTATTAGTAATTATGTTTGATGTTTGATTATTTGTTGCGTTATTTTCATCCGTAATTATTTTTAAGGAAGTTAATTTAGTTAATAGAGGGGTGTGGATAGATCTAGCTTCTCAAAGAAACCACGAGGAAGCTTCTGGAGGAAGCCTCTTAATGAAGATTCTAGAGAAAGCTACATGAAGCTGCCTCGGTAAAAATGCTGTCTAGCCTTCATTAACACGCTGTCTAGCCTTCATTAACCGTTGGATCTTCTCGAAATTTGGTCTGCAACTTTACAAGACACTTGTCCATGATCCGACCGTTGGGATCTTTGAGAAGATATCTGGAGGGTTCTAAAAGCCTCTTAATGATGCTTCTAGAGAAAGCTACATGAAGTTGCCTCGGTAAAAACGCTGCCCAGCCTTCGTTAACTGTTGGATCTTCTCGAAATTTGGTTTTCAACTTCACAAGACACTTTTCCATGATCGGACCGTTATGATCTTTGAGAAGATGTCTGGAGTGTGCTAGAAGCTTCCGTTCTTGAGAGCATCTCTTATTTAAGCATTTCAGCCTTTGCTTTCGTGTAGCTTAGGAAAAACGTCATTTCTTCTTCTTTCTTTCTTCCAAAGCCATTTCTAAAGTTCCAAGAACTTTCTCCATCACCCACAGCCACCATTAGCCACCACAAACCATCATTGTTCTCCATTGAAAACCCACACCGAGAGGAACCCTTCAACCGAAGCAGAATCTTCCAACTTGGCTTGCGGTTTCGGTAGAGAACGAAACCCTAATCCGACCTTTCATTTTCTTTCGAGGTAACCATGGTTCTATGCTTGTTTCTTGTTAGTTTCATCTTGTATTTGCATCTTTTCTGACTTTGGAACCGCCATTGCATGTCTTATGCTTCCTTTGAAAAACCTTAGAGAAAGAGACTTTGTAAACGTTATCCTTTCATGAAATCATGTTATTTTCGTAACCTACACTGAACACCGGTCACATTGGCGTGGTCGGAATTTCCAAATGAAGTTCCTTTGTAAAACCTGAAATGCTCTCAGCTCTTTCATGTAGTGATGTGGGTGTTTGACCCAGAGCACTGTTACTAGCTTTGTTTTCTGAAATCCATACTAAGTCTCCTTCGTTTTGGCATGGTAGAGGCTTGTGTGGAATCGATGAGCAAGGACAAAAAGGAATCTTCAAGTGACGCGACGAGGAATCCGCGGGGTAGCTCACGATAGGTAAGGGGAGTTTATTATAAAATTTACCGTTTTAACACCATAGTTAGGGTCAGGGAACCTAGCTATGAGGATATCTGCCTGTCCCTGTTGCATGCTGATTTTTCTTCAAAGAAAATTACGTTTTAACTAATGGGATGCGATATATATATATATATGTATTGTGATGAATGATATTGTTTTGGTTGTTTTAAATGTGTTGTTTGAAGATCGTGCGTGTGGAAATGATATTGTTGTGTTTGTTTGAATTGTTGTTGATGTTGCTATTGAGGATTTTAATTGATATGTGATGATAATGATAATTATGATGATATTGATTTGAGATGATGTTGTTAATAAAGACCATGTCAACATGAATTGTTATTATTGATGAATATGTGAATATGAAATGAGGTTGTTGTTGTTGTTGATAACGTCATTGAGATGAGATGATATTTATGTTGTGAATGACATGGAAATACGATTTGTTGATTGATGTTGGAAATGCATTGGCATGTGCATGTTGTGTATGTTCGTGGGGGGCACTATGCACTGACCTTTCAGGGTCTTTGGCGCTAGCTTTTGGCCACGTTCATACGTTGGATATTGTGTATGATCGCGGGGGGCACTGTGCACTGACCTTCCAGGGTCTTTGGCACTAGCTTTTGGCCACGATCATACGTCGTATGAAGTGTATGTCATGGGGGGTAGAGTGCACTGACCTTGTCGGATGGCCCAGACGTGGGTAACTAGCGTGGTTAGAGAATCTAAGCATTTCTGAGGGGATGCTTAGGCACTTTAATTGGTCCATGGTCTTTGGCACTTACTTTTGGCCGTGATCGTAGCTCATACGACACAGGAAATAGAGTAATTGTGGCCAAGTGTACTTTGTACTAGGGGGCTGTCACCTGGTAAGGAATACCTTTGGGCTCCTAGGCTGATCACCTATGGAAGTGGGGCTGTTATGTGCACAACCGAGTGGTCTTGACAAACTCAACACAGTTCCCTAAGTGAGAGTGTTGTGTGGACACGCTTAGGCTATTTCCTGAGATTTGGTTGTTGTTGGTACGTACCACATTGCATTTGAGTGTTGAGTCAGGTGCATGCATTATTCTGTGCAGTCTTGATTGGGTCCATGGATGGATGATGAGTAATTGTTGGATGTGAATAATGAATATTTGTTGGATATGAGTGTTGAGTAATGATTGTTGTGTATGCTTATCATGTTTGCCTATGTTCCTTGCTAATTGTGGTTATTTGGAATTGGTATTGGTTCTTTTATAATAAACTCACCCTTGCAATTTTGTATCGTGTGGTTGATACCTGTGATGATCACGAACCTTGTTCGTGGGAGCAGAATGACAGTGGCAGGGTGTAGGGAGTAAGATTCTGGTGAGGAGCCGCCGAGCCGACGTGATGACGTTGGCGTTATTTTGGGAGAGAGTTGTGTTTTGTAATCAACTCCCCCGTAGTTGGTTTTTAAGTTTTATTTTGTTGAGTTAAAGATGTAAAACTTGAATTTTAATTATATATATGAACATATTTAATTTTCGTTATGTGTATGACATGTACCCAATTATTGTATCTATGTAATTATGCATATTCCCTTAAGTAATGGCGTGTTGTTGGATGAATTTATGTTGTGACAAAATCACTTCTATTTACATAATAAAAAATTGAGTTCTTTTTATAAAAATTGAAATTATCGAATATTAGAGTGTGGATACCGTAGCGACGAGGCGGGTCGTTACACTCCACTAAGTGTGCTTAAGTGTCATAAGGCATGTAAAGCATGAAGGACATGCACAAAGTGTGACTATATGATGTGGCAATGGGGTGTAGCAAGCAAATGCTCACCTCCCCCTCTAAAATATAATTGGATTGGGCTTCTCCCAATTCAATTAAATTTATTTACCAACACACACATCAAATATTCACTCAATGCATGTGAAATTACAAAACTACCCCTAATATAAAAACTAGTCTAGGTGCCCTAAAATACAAGGACTGAAAAATCCTACATTTCAAGGGTACCCTACCTACATTATGGAGCCCTAAGTACAAGGCCCAAAAAAATGAAGCCTTAATCTAATATGTACAAAGATAAGTGGACTCATAATTAGCCCATGGGCCCGAAATCTACCCTAAGGCTCATGAGAACCCTAGGGCCTTCTCTTGCATCTCTGGCCCAATCCACTTGGAGTCTTTTATCTAATGCCCTTGCGGGGTAGGATTGCATCAAGAAGGTTCCCCATAGAGTAATGAAAGTTGTCTTTTCCATATCCTCGGGTGCCATCCTTATCTGGTTATAACCTGAAAACCCATCCATGAAAGAGAATAGGGCAAAACTAGCCGTGTTATCTACGAGAATGTCGATGTGCGGTAAAGGAAAGTTATCCTTTGGACTGGCTCGATTTAGATCCCGATAGTCCATGCACATTCGCACTTTCCCATCCTTTTTCGAGACTGGCACGATATTGGCAACCCATTCTGGGTACCGGGCAATGGCCAATAAACCTGCATCGAATTGCTTCTTCATTTCCTCCTTTATCTTTAGGGACATCTCAAGTTTCATTGTTGGATCTGCGTCAAATCATTTAATCACAACGAAAATAAATATGCAGAAAAATGAAATGGAAGAAAGTGAGCGAGGGAACATATAAAAAAAAGGTTGTATATTTATAGTCGCTGGAATGTTTAAAGAAAAAGTATGGCCAACAAGGGAAGCGGACCCTAAAGCCTAGGCCCAACAATAGGGTTCAAACTACTTGATTAAATTGATTTTGACACAAAAATCTCGAGTCGCCCCATGATCTGCCAATTCTTTAATTCAAAGCCCGGGGAACACGGCTACACCCAATTTGATTGATCTTGATTGGTTTCTTCATCCAGTACAACAACTTGATCCTCATGCATCCACCCCGCATTGACAAAGCTCTCGTTGATGCGACAGATAGGGATCCTCTCAACCTGTGGTCCCCACCCTTGTAAACGGGCTAGGCTTCTTTCTTTCCTTTCCAAAGAAATCCTCCTTTTGTCAGCATTCATAGACTTGTAACCCAGACCAAACCTCCCACAGTTTTCAGCAAACTCCACCAAGTTTGTCAAGCAATCACTGTTCTGGCCCCAACCCATTCCAGGCTCATAACCATCTCTCAACATAACTCAAGCCACCATTAAGGAGGCACCAGATAAACGTGGTTGTACCGAAGGAGACTCCACATAAGCATTGCTCACAATTTCTACTGCTTGCAAAGATGTTTCCAGTGACTTTTCCTCAACTTCCACATAGGGCGTAGAAGATGAACAACTCACTTGTATATCTTCTTTGCTCGACACTATAACTAGCTGACCCTTCACTATAAACTTCAATTTATGGTGCAATGTTGATGGGACCACCCCAATAGAATGGATCCAAGGGCAACCTAAAAACCAAATATAGGCGGGGCTTATGTCCATTACTTGGAAAGTTATCTGGCACGTGTGTGGCCCAATTTGAATCGGGAGATCAATCTCTTCTCTCACGTCATGAGGCTACCATCAGAAGCCCTTACCACCATATAGCTTGGCCTCATATACGACACATTTGTTGGATCAAGTGGCCTCGGAATAATTAAGAAGGGGGGGTTGAATTAATTATTAATGAACCTTTACTAATTAAAAATCTATCCTTCTTAATGTTACTAGATTCAATTAGGCTTTTACTATAATGTTAAGAAAGTAAAGACAAAAATATAAACTTAACCAAAAGTAAAAGTGATAATTAAAATGGACAACGGAAATTAAAGAGTGTAGGGAAGAAGAAGACAAACACAAGAATTTATACTGGTTCGGCAACAACTCGTGCCTACATCCAGTCCCCAAGCAACCTGCGGTCCTAGAGATTTCTTTTCAACCTTGTAAAAACCTTTACAAGCCAAGATCCACAAGGGATGTACCCTCCCTTGTTCTCTTTGAACAACCAAGTGGATGTACCCTCCACTTGAACTGATCCACAAGAGATGTACCCTCTCTTGTTCTCAGTTACAACAACCCAAGTAGATGTACCCTCTACTTGTACCACAAAGGATGTACCCTCCAATGTGTTAAGAGAAAGTTCTCAGGCGGTTAGGCCTTTGAATCTTTGTGAAGGGGAAACAAAAGATATCTCAGGCGGTTAGTCCTTAGAAATCTTTTGTTTAAGGGAAAGGGAAGAATCAAAAGAATTCTCAGACTGTGTCATTTTGAATTCTTTGAAAAGGGAGAAGGGAGACACAAAAGAATTCAGGCGATTAGTCCTTTGTTCTTTTGGAAAAGGGAGAAGACAGACACAAAAAGAATTCAGGCGGTTAGTCCTTGTCGATTTCTTTTTGGCAAAGGGAGAAGAGAATGAAAAGATATAGCACATTTTTGTTTTTTGTGAAAGAACAAGGTTTGGAAACCAGAAAACTTAGAAAGCTTTTTGGGCAAAGGAAGAAGAAGAAGAAGTTCAAAAAGATTGTAAGAGTTATTGAAATGCAAGTCAAGGTCTTGCTTTTATAGACTTTTCATGTCTGGTTGATGTGCCATTATTTTCTCCTATTTCTTAACCCTTTTTGCACCATTTTAAGTACTGATTAATCTTAATTGTCAAATTAATTAGGCAGTTTTATTATTTGGGCCCATTCAGCTAATTTGATGTTTTTAATCTAATTTCAAGAATTAATGAAGCATTGAGCTTGAATCCAGAATTGGGCTTGGACTTGAAGAGGGCAGACTATTTTATTCTACAAGATTTTATCTTATCTAGACTTTATCTTATCTAGATATTATTTAGATTTGATATCATCTAGATATTATTTCATCTAGATGTTATCTTATCTAGATTTGATTTGATTTTAATTATGGGCTTGGATTTAAAACAGATTTGTAAGCTTTGGGGCTGGAAAAACTATATAACAACACCAAGGTTCTAGTTTAGGCCCTTTCTTCTCTCTCTTCTTTTTCTCCTTTTTTCATTTTTAGTGTTAGGCTTCTCTTCTTCTTTTAGACACTTTTTCATTTTACAATTCCAGTTTTTAGTTTTCGTTCTTCAATCTATAATTTCATTCTCTATTGATTAATGGAAGGCTAAGTCCCCAGCGTTGTTTTCTCTTGAGGATCAAGCCCAGTTCTCTTTGAGGTTCTATTATTACTATTAAATTCTATTCAGTTTTTCCTCTTCACTAATTACTCTGAATTTGTTGCTATTAATTCATGCATGCTTAGTGCTTGATTAATTGTCTCTACACTTAATTTACGTTCATGCTTAATGATCGTTTATGAGTAATTGGTGTATGTGTTGCTTAATCACATAATGAATGCCTTATGTTAAATTTCACTTAGTAATTTAATTTAGGGTTGGATTAAGTGGTTGAACTGAATAAGGATAAACTCTCCTAAACTAGGATAAGAGACTTGCTTGTGAATCAAGGGGAAGCAACATGTTTTAATTTTGATATTTTCTAATTCAATTTTACTCACTGTTTAATTTACAAAAGCAAACAACCCCCCCCCCCCCCATTCGTTACTATTTTCCTACTATCTGTCATGAACAATTGGTGTATCATTGCTCGCTGGGAAACGACCTAGGATCACTTCCTAGTTACTACATTTTAATGCTTATTTGATTCGGGTACGGCCTCGATCAAATTTGGCGCCGTTGCCGGGGAGCAGTGGTCCAAAGGTTCATAATAGCTAGTGATTCATGTTTTATGTTTAGTTGTTTTACGTTTACTTCTTTTGTTTAGTGTGTTCGTGTTGTGTTAGTATATTGTGTTAGTGTGTTGTTTTGTTTTATTTGATGTTCTATTTTGCAATTTAGTAGTACCCTTTGTTCAACGCTTTTCCTGTTTTAGTTTTATGTTTTGCTATGAATACTGCTTAGCGACGGAATTAGAAACTGATTCTGTGTTACTGTTCACACAACATTACATTAGCGACGGCTATTGCCAATTTAATTGGCGATTTTTTTTTATAGTTAGGGTTGTTATTTTTGGTTGAATTTTTGTGTGGTAGGTTCTTTTGACCCATATTTTGTGTGAAAAATACCAGGAACACTTGGTCATAACTTTGAGAACTTATTTTTAGCAAAACTTAAAACGACCATAACTTTTGCTCCGTGTATCAAAACGACTATTATTATATATGCATTTGGGGTAGAAATTTTTTTTCCATACTATGGCAACCCAGCAAAGCTCGGTTGAGGTCTTTAACTAGCCAAAATCTCCTGTTTACTAAGTTTTTATTATTATTATTATTTTTTATTTTTCAAGTTTTATTGTTCTATTTTTCTAAACTTTCCTTAGGCAGTTTCCATAGTTAGACTTTGAATTTTTGTTTGAAATTTTTTGTGCTATCTTTTCATGATTTTAGGGTGTTCCTCACAAAATTTCAACTCATTTTGATATCGTTTGAGTATAGTTGTAGTTTTATCCCCTTGTTAGGCGCTTGTTGAGAAACACATTATTTGTTGCATATAGTGCATGACTAGGGGCAATCCAGGTGATTTACAACCCTTTGATCCTGAAAATGATAGAACCTTTCATAGATTTGTTAGGCATAGTGTTCATCCTAGTCATTTTGTGCATTTTGAGCATTCTGTTGAGGGTGATTCTGAATATTCTGATTTTGAACATTCCACTACTAATTTTTATACTGAGAACAAGGCTCAACCTCCACCTCGTGAGAGGACTCTTAGGGAGATGACTACACCTGATTTCACTTATGAAAGCTTATGCATTCAATATCCTGATGAGGGTGTTCCATATGTTCTCAAGACAGGACTAATACATTTGCTGCCCAAGTTTCATGGTCTTGCAGGTGAAGATCCTTATTAGCATCTTAAGGAGTTCCATATTGTTTGTTTCACCATGAAGCCCCCGGATGTCCAAGAAGATCATATCTTTCTAAAGGATTTTCCTCATTCTCTGGAGGGAGTGGCAAAAGATTGGCTATACTACCTTGCTCCCAGGTCCATTTTTAGTTGGGATGACCTTAAGAGGGTGTTCTTGGAGAAATTCTTCCCTGCATCTAGGACCACTGCCATCAGAAAAGACATTTCAGGCATCAGGCAACTTAGTGGAGAAAGCTTATATGAGTACTGGGAAATATTCAAGAAATTGTGTGCAAGCTGCCCTCACCACCAGATTTTTAAGCAACTCCTTCTTCAATATTTCTATGAGGGACTTAGCAACCTGGAGTGGAGTATGATTGATGCTACCAGTGGTGGAGCTCTTGGTGATATGACCCCTGCTGAAGCTAAGAATTTGATTGAGAAGATGGCTTCCAACTCCCAACAATTCAGTGCAAGAAATGATGTTATTATTCTTAGAGGAGTGCATGAAGTAGCCACGAATTTATCTTCATCAGCTGAGACTAAGAAGCTTGAAGGTAAACTAGATGCCTTGGTTAACCTGGTAACCCAACTGGCCATGAATAAAAAATCTGCACCTGTCGCTAGACTCTATGGTTTATGCTCCTCTGTCGACCACCACACAGACCTTTGCCCTTCTGTGCAACAATCTAGAGCAATTGAACAGCCTGAAGCTTATGCTGCAAACATCTACAATAGACCTCCTTAACCTCAGCAGCAAAATCAGCCACAACAGAACAATTATGACCTCTCCAGCAATAGGTACAACCCCGGGTAGAGGAATCATCCCAACCTTAGATGGTCGAATCCTTCACAACAGCAACAACAACAACAACAGCCCCAGAAACAGCAAACAGTTGAGGCTCCTCCGCAACCTTCCCTTGAAGAACTTGTGAGGCAAATGACTATGCAAAACATGCAGTTTCAACAAGAGACCAGAGCCTCCATTCAGAGCTTAACTAATCAGATGGGACAATTGGCTACACAGTTAAATCAACAACAGTCCTAGAATTCTGACAGATTGCCTTCTCAATCTGTCCAGAATCCCAAAAATGTGAGTGCCATTTCATTGAGGTTGGGAAAGCAGTGTCAAGGACCTCAACCAGTAACATCTTCCTCATCCGCAAATGAACCTGCCCAACCTCACTCTACTCCAGAAAAAGATGATGACAAAAATTTAAAGAGTAAGTTACCTAACAATTTCTATGCAGGTGAATTTTCCATTGGTAATTCTGATTTACAGAAGCAACATATCCCTCTTCCATTCCCTCCAAGAGCAATTTCCAGCAAAAAAATGGAAGAGGCAGAGAAGGAGATCTTGGAAACATTTAGAAAAGTAGAGGTAAGCATACCTTTGCTAGATGCAATAAACCAAATTCCAAGATATGCTAAATTCTTGAAAGAGATGTGCACTAATAAGCGGAAGCTTAAAGGAAGTGAAAGAATTAGTATGGGCAGAAATGTCTCCGCATTGATTCGTAAATCTGTTCCCCAAATCCCTGAAAAATGTAAAGATCCAGGTACATTCAGCATACCTTGTATTTTAGGGAACAATAAGTTTGACAATGACATGCTAGATTTAGGAGCTTCTGTTAGTGTGATGCCTCTGTCTATTTTTAATTCTCTATCTCTTGGTCCCTTGCAGTCAACTGATGTGGTAATTCATTTAGCTAATAGAAGTGTTGCCTATCCTGATGGTTTCATAGAAGATGTCTTAGTTAAAGTTGGTGAACTGATTTTCCCTGTTGATTTTTATATTTTGAATATGGAGGAGGGATTTTCTAAAGGATTAGTTCCCATCATTCTAGGCAAACCTTTTATGAAAACTGCTAGAACTAAGATAGATGTATATGCAGGCACACTATCTATAGAGTTTGGTGATATAACTGTTCATTTTAATATTCTTGATGCTATGAAACACCCATCTGAAGATCTTTCTGTATTTCGTGTTGAAATAATTGACCATATTGTTGATGAATACATGACTGATCTTCATTCTAATCTACATGTCTGTCACTCTTCATGCATTGAATCAAAATTTGTACTTGATCATATGTCTGAATTTGATATTGATTACATGCCTGATGTTTTACCTCTTGAGATTGATTTTCTAGAGTCAGATAGAACTAACCATGTTTCAGGAAGTACACATACTTCTGACTTTCTTTATGAGGTACAGGCTGAGAAACCATCTCTTTCTACCACTATCCAGCCGGCCACACCAGAATTGAAGCCTCTGCCATCAAATTTAAAATATGCTTACTTGGATGATAGCAAAAGTTTTCCAGTAATTATATCTGCCTCCTTTGCTGATGAGCAAGAGGAGAAGTTGTTATCAGTTCTCAAGAAGCATAAGAAGGCTATAGGCTGGACCCTGGCGGACATTCCTGGTATTAGCCCATCCATATGTATGCATCAGATAAATTTAGAGGATGAGGCTAAACCAGTAAGACAGCCATAGAGAAGACTCAACCAGGTAATTCTTGATGTAGTGAAGAAGGAGGTAACCAAGCTTTTGCAAGCTGGAATCATTTATCCTATCTCCGACAGCCAATGGGTGAGTCCCGTCCAGGTAGTCCTGAAGAAAATCGGCCTCACCGTGATAAAAAATGAGAAGGAGGAGTTGATTCCTACTCGGGTGTAGAACAGTTGGAGAGTCTGCATCGACTATAGGAGGCTGAACTAGGTTACCAAAAAGGACCATTTTCCCCTACCATTCATTGACCAGATGCTTGAACGCCTGGTAGGTAAATCTCACTACCATTTACTTAATGGTTTTTCTGGTTATATGAAAATCACTATTGCTCCTGAGGATCAGGAAAAAAACACATTCACCTGCCCCTTCGGCACTTTTTCCTATAGGAGGATGCCTTTCGGCCTATGCAATGCCCCTGGTACCTTCCAGCGGTGCATGATTAGTATTTTTAGTAATTTTTTAGAAAATTGCATAAAGGTGTTTATGGATGATTTCACTGTATATCGATCCTCTTTTGACATTTTTTTGGATAGTCTGGAAAAGGTTTTGAATAGATGCACTGAAACTAACCTTGTTCTAAATTTTGAAAAATGTCATTTTATGGTTGAGCAAGGTATAGTTTTAGGCCACATTATTTCCAATAAGGGCATTGAAGTAGATTCTGCAAAAATTTCTGTTATTTCACAATTGCCTTACCCCTCTTGCGTGCGAGAGGTGCGATCTTTTCTTGGTCATGCAAGATTCTATAGGCGCTTTATAAGAGATGTTAGCAAAGTAGCCCTTCCACTATCCAACTTGTTGCCAAAGGAGGTGGAGTTTGACTTTCATGATAAATGCAAAGAAGCTTTTGATTGCCTCAAAAGAGCACTGACTACCACCCCCATCATCCAGGCACCCGACTGGACAGTCCCTTTTGAGCTTATGTGTGATGCATCCAATTATGCATTGAGGGCCGTCCTTGCTCATAAAATTGATAAATTGCCTAGGGTGATATATTATGCTTCTAGGACTTTAGATGCTGCCCAAGCGAATTATACTACTATTGAGAAAGAGCTACTAGCCATAGTTTTTGCTCTTGAAAAATTTCGTTCTTATTTGCTTGGTACTCGCATTATTGTTTATACTGACCATGCAACTTTAAAGTACTTGTTGAAGAAGGTTGATTCAAAGCCTAGGTTGATCCGATGGATGCTCTGGCTCCAAGAATTTGACTTGGAGATCCATGATAGGAGCGGAGCACAAAATTTGGTTGCTGATCATTTGAGTCGGATAAAACATGTGTCTGATGAGGACTCACCCATTCGGGATGATTTCCTGGATGATCATTTTTATATATTGTATAGTATTTCTAATTCTCTTTCTACTCCCTAGTTTACTAACATTGTCAGTAGTTGCTTCTATTTTTCCTCCCTTAGCATCTAAAGCTCAAAAAGATAAAATTAAAAGTGATGCTAAGCATTTTATTTGGGATGACCCCTACTTGTGGAAATTGTGCAGTGATCAGGTCATTAGACGATGCATTCCAGATCATGAGACTGACTCAGTCCAGCAATTCTGTCATTCTTCCGCACCGGGAGGTCATCTGGGTGTTCAAAGGACAGCTCGCAAGGTGCTTGACTATGGCTTTTATTGGCCCACCATCTTTAAAGATGCGTGGAAGATTTGTAGCACTTGTGAGCAGTGTCAGAGAGCAGGAAATGCACTTACATGGCGACAACAAATGCCTCAGCAACCTATGCTATTTTGTGAGGTGTTTGATGTATGGGGTATAGATTTCATGGGCCCTTTTCCTGTATCTTTTGGTTATGTTTACATTCTCCTTGCAGTTGATTATGTTTCAAAATGGGTGGAAGCCAAGCCCACTAGAACTAATGATGCTAAGGTTGTTGTAGATTTTGTCAGATCTAATCTGTTTTGCAGGTTTTGAGTACCTAAAGCAATCGTTAGTGGAAGCCAAGCCTTGCAGTTGATTCTGTCTCGCTAAGCACGCTGAAGCTGCACTTAGCGATGGATGAGCGCTGAGCCCAAATGGTGAGCTGAGCACAACTACCATTTTTAGCACTTCAAGATTTAGCCTCTTTTAACCTGAAATTGAACATATTTCATCATTAAATCCAATGGAAAGTATTCTAGAGACAACTATAACAAGAAAACAAGATTTACTTACAAATCCCTACAAAAATAACTATAAAAATTGGGGAAACTATACAAGTTTTGGAAAATGTTTTCTATACAAAAGTTAGTCGTATAAGACGACTAACAAACTCCCCCAAATTTACAATTTTGCTTGATCTCAAGCAAAGAAAGAACAATTCACTTGTCCTCAAGTGACAAAATATAGTGGTCAATCAAAATGGTGTTTGCTTCACAAAAAAAATTCAACCATATGAAATGAATATCATGGAATGCTTCAATCAATTGCTTTTCACAAACATGCAACTTTTCAAAGATAGGAACATGTGCATTAGAGTCACAACTGAAATAAGCTAGTAAGGATGACAAAAATCAAGGAAGGATCATCAACCAAAATCTCACAGTCATTGTTTCACTCAAGCTAAAGTGTTTAGGCTCATTCCATCATAAACAACTAACAGAAGTCCCAACCTTTGCATTTTATCTCATATCATACAGCAATGAACACACAAAATGAATCCGAAGGACTTTCTAGGCTTGTAATGGGGTTAGGCTACCAACAAATCATGATTTTTCTAGGATTCAAAAGCTTAGGTTCTTGGAGAGCATTCATCCATAGATAAACCTTTACTTTCTTCTTCTTCTTTTTTTTTCATTCATATCCCATACCTGCCTTGATTTAGACACTCAGCTTTCATTCATGGAATTACATCATACACACTTATTAGATTGATCCATATTTACAATTTTTTTTAACACATATATACAGAAATAGTATATGTATATACAAAAATAGTGTGTGTATGCTATTTACTTTGACCATTTCAATTCTTACCCAGTATCTCCCCCAAATTTGGATCAAATTTACCTTGATAATTACTCGCCCAAATTTGGGACAAATGTGCTTTGAACCAAGCCTCTGTGGATGATGCTCTCCTACAACCTAAGACAAGGTAGCAAGAAATAACATTGTATAGGCTCAGGGTTGAATCAATTAATAATTCATTTAGCTCAAACTGGGTGTAAGGGATATTATTTGAGCACAGGGTCAGCTTTTTGGCTAAGTGGCTATCACAATCAAACATGGCCTTCATCATCCTCAATTCATGCATTCAGTCCATACTTTAGAGATTCATGCAAAAATCAGTACTAAATGATAGTCGTTTCTCTCAAAATTTAAGGATCACACTCTCACCGGGATGTGGTCAATGTATTCCTTCACAATCAATTTGACAAACTGACTAACATTTTCAGTCATACTTCCAATCACATGTTCATTCTCTTCTAATGATTGCAATCTTGATCAAAACAAACATCTAATCATTCCAATCCACTCAATTCATACATTTGCTCAATCAATTCATTCACAAACACAACCATTCATTTCAAACAAAACACACCACTAAATAGCAATTTCAATCATTTCACTATTCAAACAAGCTTTTTGTACAAGCACTCAACAACACTAAAATAACTGGAATTTCAAAAGAGTGAAATTTAAATGACTAAAACATAAAGCAATTAAATAACTGATAAACTAAACTGTTCATAATTTGTAGAAATTAAAACAAAATGGAATTTAAACATCCTGCTCATCCTGTGGCTGATCTTCGTTTAAATCCAGCACTGGAGCAGCTGGTACATCCTGAAGAATGGGCTGCTCTGGCTCCAAGGCTGGTACTGATGTCAAGGTTTCCTTAGAGGCTGGTACAGGAGGTGGCTCTAGCATCTGATCTGTAGAAGTCTCCTCCTCCTGAGCCATGTGTACATTTGTATCATAATAAAAGGCCTCAGGAGGAGTGAGCTCATCCTCCCCCTCTGCTGGCTCCTCAGCTGCTGCTGCAGGCTCCTGGGCTGCGGAGGTCCCACCCCCTCTAGAAGAAGAAGGTTGGGCTCCTGGCCAGGCCACCTGTGTGTCAAACTCATCCATGCTCATGATGAATGGCAGGCCCAAGCTCTAAAGGCTCTGCATGATAATGGCCTGCCCCCTGTGTAAGCTCTGGAGCATAGAATGAAGCATCTCTGATGTAAATAAAAACTTTGATGGTCCAGAAGATGAAAGAGCTAGAAGCCGAAATGGAAATGGAGCAGGAATAGCTGGAGTCTATGCTGGAGTCAAACTGGGAGGTGCTGGAGCTGTGGATGAAGAAGGTGCGGCAGTTTCTAGTGCTGCTGAAGTAGTAGGGGCCTCTAATCTCTTTCCCCTGGTCTTCTTTGGCCCTCTGAATGTCATTGTTCGATCATCTAGATTCCAACAGTTCTTCTTAATATATGCCAAGTTAATGGCAGGGCTGAGGCACTTTAGTGATCTAGAATCTAATGTGACTCCTCTAGCTTTACACTAAGCTGTGATTAAGGCTGGAAATTAAGCCTAGAGGAGTCATGTTGTGCTATAATAGAGATCTGGTGAGAGATGAGGTAACCCACATTGATGTCCATCTTCATAATTATTCCATAGATTAACTTGGCCCTGTCTAATGTGACATCAGATGTGTGGGAGGTAGGAACCAAGTTAGAAAAGGAAAGAATGCTCCATTTCTGAGCTAAAGTGGTCATGTTCTTCCTTAAAATCTTCAAAGGCTGACCATCAACATTTAGCTAAAATCCCCTCCCTGGGATGCAAAGCTTAGCAGCCAACTCCTGAGGATCAAGCCTCAGGAGTGCAAACCGGGAATAAGCACAAAGATTTTCCCCCTCTTCCAGAATCACTGGGGTCTTCAGAAAAGTGTTCAAAGTATCTTCATCAAATTTGATCAGATGACCACTGACCCTCACCTGCTTAGGTGACTTGTCTTCTAGGTCATAGAGGTTTGCGTAGAATTCCTTGACAATAGCTACATCAATACTACCTTCAATGAAGCTTGTCAACTCCTCATCCCATTTTTTTCTTTCTAATTCCTCCTTAAATTCATCAAATTCAGTGTAGTATACTATAGTAGAAACTCTTTAAATTAATACTCGGTAAATTAATAAACTCTCTAAAATAATAAATTTTTCCGGTCCCGACATGGGCCAATGCAAAAAATTGGAAAACTCAATAAAATAATAAGATAATAATTTTTCGTGAGATCCCTTTATAATTTTCGGTCCCAAGAAAATCATAAATTAATAATTCATAGAAACTAAAAAAAAATATATTACACTCTATTGAAATATGATTCAATAGTTGTCTGTTTTCCTTTAAAGTTCAAGTCTATTTGGAGCTCATCTCTAACTTTTCTTATTGCATCCAATAGCTCAGGTGTTGTATTTTTGTATTGTATCATAAAGTTGTGAAGAGTGTTCGACGCCATAAGTGCTTCCTTTCACGTAACAGGCTCCAAAGACACCATATCATCTTCGCTGTCATCCTCTGCATTGTTCTCAATGATAGTACCCAAAATATCTTCTAAACTCTGAACCTCCGAACATGCTTCATTTTCACCTTGGTAGTTCATTAGATTATCGATATCCATCTTATTACGATAGCCACATTGATTGATCATAGTCTCAAGGTCTTGAGTTTCTTCATCAAAAGTGGATTCATCCAAATTTCTTGCAACGTCACTAGCTGAACGAATTTTACAGTGTTGAAAGCAATTCGCTATTGTTTCTTTTCGAACATCTATCATCCAAGCTGGGATTGCCAAATTGATAGCATCAAGGACATTTATCTTCCCTGGATCAGATTGTCCTACCTCATAACCTTCCAATATTTTGCGGTAAAACCTTCTACGCAAATGCATCTTAAAAGCTCTTATTATCCCAGCATCGCAAGGTTGAATCTTTGATGTCATGTTGGGTGGCAAGAAGAACAACTCAACGTTTCTTAGCCCTTCAATATTTCTTGGATGTGCTGGACAATTATCCACCACAAGTAGAACTCTTCTACCATGCATCATTTGGTCAAATGAATGAACATATTCATCAAAAAGCACATTAGTCATCCATGCTTTTTTGCTAGCTCGATATTGGCAATCCAAGCTATTCATGTTGACATTCTTGAAGCAACGAGGCTTTGCATATTTCCCAATAATCCATAGAGGGATTTTTTCAGAGCCATCTTCATTGAAACAAATAACTACCGTCAGCCTTTCTTTATCTTGTTTTCTTCCTTCAAGTTGTTTTGTTGCTAGTGAATTAGCTTGTAGCCTATAAAACAACCCAGTTTCATCCATATTGAAAACATCTTTCAGTGGGAATTGATCAATTTTCTCCCGAATCGATACCAATTTCTGCTCCATGTCTTGTACATCAACAGTCCCACTCTCGCCAAAACAACGAAATGACTTTATGCCATGTCGGTGCTTGAATTTCCCAAGCCATCCTATAGAGAAGTTAAAATCTGGATCATCATGAGGGTACACGAGTTTCATTGTATCTCTTGCCTTCTGCAAAATTCATTCTCCTGTGATATTCACATGTTCTTGATGCTGGAGAAACCACTCACAAACAACCTTCTCCATGTCAAGATATTTTGTTGGTTTGTGTCTTTTGATCTCTGCTCTTCCCTTTTCTATTTCAGTAGAGAGATAGTCATCTGACCGCTTAAGTGTGTTTGATATTGTTCCTTGACTAACTTTCAACTCAAGTTTTCCCTCAAGCCATATCTGCAAGTGTTTTTGTGTGCTTGCAGGATTATCTCTCTTGTACTCACACAACTCCTTACGTATTTGATCTGACATAGTTGATTTTGCAACACCTTTTAGATGAGAAGCCATCTTGTGAGATATGGTTTAAATACTCTAACGCATTCATGTAATTTATATATGCCAAACTTGCTTAAGAATATATTGAACACATTTGTTCCTCTTGTTTACATTTACTGTACTTCAAAAGTCATTATTGATTTCCAATGCATATGAACACAGTAGTTATTAATTTACATTGAGTCCCAAGGTTCCTTGCAACATAATTCTAAGAGGCATAGACTAATTTGCCTTTTTGTTTGGTATGTATAGTATAATTACTTAAAAACTCTTTAAATTAATAATTATTAATTTATCGATAAATTAATAACTCTCTAAATTAATAAATTTCTCCGGTCCTCACATTATTAATTTATAGAGTTTTAACTGTACTACATTTCTCTCTGGTAGTAGTTTCCTTGGCACCATAATATCTTTATATCTGTCCCAAGCTTCTTGAGAATGGAATCTTGATCTGCCAAATCTGATATGAGAAGATGAAGAAGCAAGGGACTTTCTTTTCTTGGAAGCCATTTGAAAATATAAGATCAAACAACAAAAGATTAGCATAGGTTAGTTTCAACAAAAATAGAAAAATAAAACTGAAATTTGAACTGGGCGCTTAGCACAGAAGGCTGGGATTAGCGCGCCTTATAAAATTTTACTCATGGGCTAAGCGCAGTAGACTCGCGCTTAGCCTAAAGACACAAAAAATATTTTTCTACAGATTAGGCTCAGCGCAGCATGCTGGGCTTAGCCTAAGTCTACAATTTTCAAAACAAAAGAGGGTCTGGGCTTAGCGCATAGGGTGTGCTTAGCCTAACTACAAAAACTAAAAAAACAGTGAGAGAGTTGAGCTTAGCGCAGCAGGGTGTGCTTAGCTCAACCTCCTCGACACACAACAAAGGCTTAGCACAGCAGCTACGCTTAGCCTTATTCAAAGGACTGACTAACAGAAGCATAGTGGCGCTTAGCCTAACAGGTCAGGCTTAGCGCTGAACAAAAATTTCAAAAATCTTAATGTCTGAACACTAGGCCCGCTTAGCGCACAGACGAGCTTAGCGGGTTCATTACTTTCGTTCATCAGCAAGGATGAATGTGCTTAGCGCGACATGGTCCGCTCAGCGCGATCATCTGGAAATCCAAAATTGTAACAGTTGAGATGAGCAGGCTAAGCGCAGCAGATGCGCTTAGCGCATTCATCGCGATTTCCAAACAAAAACACAGGGGTCTTCACCTCTTTCAGCCGCATTGCCCCTAATGGGCTTCTAGGTTACCTAAAATCCTAGAATGTCTAACCCTAAAACTAAAAACCCTAACTTAATAACATTACTAACTAAGAAAGCAAGAAATCATCTATCCTATGGTTTGAAGGATGAAAATGAAATTGAAAATGTACTCACTTACATGGATTGTGATTGTAATGCAGAATGAAGCAAGAACAGAGCAGGTAGTTAGTTTCAACACACAGTAGAAATGCACAAATGCTCAAGGTTAGCAAAGGCAGAGGCAAATGATTTTTGGGTAACACCCAAGTGCCTCAGTATTTGGTTTTTTAAAAACTGAAATTCGTATGGCGCCCTTAGCGCACAATTACGCTTAGCGTGCCCATGTGACGTTTGAGTTTAAAAATCCCAAGCCCTTAGCCTAACCTCACGCTAAGCCCAACTTGAAGTTTCAAATTCTAGTGAGCATCTGGGGCTTAGCGCAGTAGGCTGCGCTTAGCGCTTTCTACAACACAAAATTTTCTGCAATATACGCTTAGCTTGAGATGTGAGGCTTAGCATGCAATCAAGCTTCAACTTATAGAGACTAGTTCAGGCTTAGCGCAACAAGCGCGCTAAGCACACTTCCAAGAATTCAAAACAAGTAAGAAATTGGCGCTTAGCGCATTCTGCCCCGCTAAGCCTGGCTTGAAAGCTCAAATTCCAAAATGAATCTGGGGCTTAGTGCAGGACAGCGCACTTAGCGCTCCAACAATGAAATTTTCCAGAGGAGAAGTGACGCTTAGCACATCATCCACGCTAAGCCCTCTGATTAAGGTTCAATTACAGTGAAGATGTTGGGCTTAGCACAATGATGTGCGCTTAGCTGAACTATTTAGCCAACCAATCAGGGGTCTCTACGCTTAGCACGAGCAGGCTCGGGCTTAGCACGTGAAGACTGGGCGCTTAGCGCAAGGTCTACGCTTAGCGGATAGACAATTGCAAAAAAATTTCTAAGTCCTTTCTGTCTATCTCTTCACACAATCTTAAAACCCCTTGTTCATTACTAAACAAGCTGATAATTAATCACAATCACAAGCAATTATCCTAACTACATGCAAGAGATAAGAATGAAAAAGAGAAAAAAAGGGAAGAAAAGTTGGGTTGCCTCCCAATAAGCGCTCTTTTAACGTCACTAGCTTGACGCATCATCCTGTTATCCAGGATCCAAAAAAGTTCCTACTTCAAGGACCTTTTTCTCAGGTCTTCTTTCCTCCATCACATGCACTTTCAGACAGACATTTTGGCTAGGTGGATCTTTGTCATCATGGAACAAATCAAAGCTAATATTCTGATCTTCTATGCCCATCTGCAACATCTTCTTTCCCATGTCTACCACGCAGCTCGCAATAGACATGAATGGGCGGCCAAGAATGAGAGGAATGTCAGCATCCTCTTCTATATTTATGACAACGAAATCAACTGGAAATATAAGGTGCTTAACCTTCACCAAAACATCTTCAATGACTCCATATGGCCTTGTGATGGAGCGGTCAGCTAACTGCAGGGTCATGCGTGTGGGCATTATTTCCAGCTCTTTAAGTCACAGGCACATGGAGAGAGGCATTAAATTGATACTAGCTCCTAGATCTATGAGAGCTTTGCCTACAACAACCTCACCGATAGAATGCAGTATCGTGACAACTCCAGGATCTTTATGCTTGGGTGGAAGGATGCATTGAATGACAGCATTACAGTTACCTTCCACAACAATTCTATCACCATGAATGTACCAGTTCTTCTTGGTTAGCATATCCTTCAAAAAATTTGGCATAGAGGGGCATTTGCTGAAGTGCTTCTCCAAAAGGAAAAGTAATTTCCAATTTCTTGAAGATATCAAGAAATTTGGCCAAATGACGCTCTTTATCTTTCTAGGAGGGTACCAATGGATAAGGTACCTCCTTGCCTTCAATAAGAGTAGCCTCTTTCTTCTTTTCTATGTTGGCCTCACTCTTGCCCTTCTTCTTCTCAATCTCAACAACCATCTCTTTTTGTTTTTCTTTTTCAACTTTTTTTCTTTTTCTTCTTCTTCTTCTTTTATTTCTTCTTCTTTTTCTTTTTCTTTTTCTTCCTTCTTCTTTATTCTCTCTTGACAGTCTCTTATTGGTGTCTCTTCTTCTTCATCACCTTCTGCTTCTTCAACAATTTCTTCAAGTTCAACTAAATCATCAATTGGTTCCAGTGTTGGTTGATCAGCCAGTTGTTGTTTAAATCCTTCCACCTTCTGATCAGTTCTTCCTTCCTTAGCTTGAATCGCCATTCTGCTTCTAGTCATCACAGCTTTACACTCTTCCTCAGGATTTTTCTCCGTGTTTGTTGTAAAGTTGTTGGATGGTCTTTCAACTAATTGTTTTGCAAGCTGGCCCACCTGAACTTCCAGATTCTTAATTGCAGACTCCGTGCTCTTTTAGTTAGACATTGGCACTTGCATGAATTGAGCTAGAGTCTCTTCCAGCTTCGTGGTTCGGTCATAGAGACTTGGCATCTGCTGTTGTGATCTTGTAGATGAACCACCCTGGTCTCTGTTGAATTGGTTACCAGGGTGATTTTGCCACTGTCTCTACTGTTGATACTGCTGGTTGTTCTAAAATCCTAGAAATCAACTTGTATTGAAATTTCCTCTAGGCTGATTCCCCATATAATTAACTTCATGTGCAATTTGCTCTTCATTAGGGATACAACATCCAGATTCATGAGCTCCACCACAAATTGTACATCCTGCAACTTGCAAAATAGAAGAATGTGAAGTTTGTGCAGAATGAAGCTGAGTTGGCAACTTACAGAGTGTTTCTGTTAATGCCTCTAGTTGCTTAGATAGCAACTTGTTTTGTGCCAACAGAGCGTCCTGTGAGGTTAGCTCCAATAAGCTCTTCTTAGTAGGAATTTGGGCTCGGTCCCTCAAAATGGCAATGTCACTAGCAGCCATGCTTTCAATTAAGTCCATTGCTTCCTCAAGGGTCTTCATTTTGATCTTACCCCCACCTGAAGCATCCATGAGCTTCTTAGATTGTAGTCTCAACCCATCTATGAATATGTTGAGATGTATTGGTTCTGAAAAACCGTGAGTGGGAGTCTTCTGTAATAAACCTCTAAATCTTTCAAATGCCTCACTCAATGATTCATTTGGAAACTGGTGGAAGGAAGAGATGGCAACTTTGCCTTCTGTAGTCTTCGATTCAGGGAAGTACTTCTTCAAGAACTTTTCCACTAGTTCATCCCATGACTTTAGACTGTTTCCTTTAAAAGAATGAAGTCATCTCTTAGCTTCTCCAGCTAAAGAAAATGAGAACAGACTCAACCTGATTGCATCAGCAGGAACACCCGCCAGCTTGATAGTATTGCATATCTCTATGTAGGTGGCCAAGTGAGCATAAGGGTCTTCATTGGGTAGACCATGAAACAAATTATTTTGAATCAGCTGTATCAAAGAGGGAGGATAAGTAATTGTCTGAGCTTGAACTTCTGGTTGTGCGATACTGGTGAAAAATTGTGGCACAGTAGAACTTGAATAATCCTCCAGGGTTACTCTTCTTGGCTCTTCAGCCATGATTGGGTCTTCAACGAGTTCTATATGAGAATGCCCTACAACAAGAAAACTAAAGGATGCCTCGGAAGATCGAGGTTCTACTTCTAGAGTTACTGCTGCTTCTAAGTCCCGCAAAAATTTTCTAATTCTCTCTGCGTTATGCCTCCTGCAAGTAGCATTAATCTCCAAACCGATGGGGATCAAATCACCTGTAGTAGATCTTCTTTGCATACAAGAAAACAGAACAACAATTATCCAGTTCAAAAGAACAATGAATTTACAGTAACAAAAGTATACACAAAAGAATCAATGAATCAAACAGAAAAATATAAAAAGCAATGCCGTAAAATTGAAGTATACTATTCTAATGAATCTAGTTCCCCGGCAACAGCGCCATAAATACTTTTGTTGGTTTTCCCATATGGTTCCTTTTTCTCCAATTCTCAACAATTATATTTAAGGGAAATGAAACATAGGAAAGCGCACCAGATCGTCAAGTCTTTAAAATTAAAATGGATGAATCCAAGTATCAAACTCAGGGAACTAGTATTAGACAGGGTTATATTTAGAAATAAGGCATTGTTGAAAGAAACATTGATAATGGATGGCTTAGAACAGAATTAAACTAAGTCTAGGCTAAAAATAGTAGAAATGCAAGTAAGTAAGATTGACAGCAATATGTAAAAGTGTTGGGTCTTTCTAACAAACAAACTGATGCATATAAGGATATTTCTTTAATCAATCATGCTTTTGTGTTCTATGTTGTAGCCTAAAGTATTAAACCTCGATCCCTCATTAAGCTAGCTTAACTCAAGCTTCATCCTCAGATCCCTCTTGTTCGACTAGGCTTAACTTAAGCAGCCCTTGTAGGTTTAGACTCATTTAAACTAAGCTTCATCCTCAGATTCCTCTTGTTGGACTAGACTCGGCTTAATCAGCTTACATAAGTTTAGACTAATTTAACCTAAGCTTCGTCCTCAGATCCTTCTTGTTGGACTAGACATAGATTAAACAGGATTATCATCATAGCATATTAAGAAAACTAAAACTTAATTCGCAGATCCCTCATTTAAGACTAAGTTCCAATCTTGCTTCTATCAAGTTCTAAGGCAACAGTACATTTCCCAATGCTAAAGTCACCTAACTAAACATACAAATGGGTGATCAGGCCAAGAGCATGTAGAAATTAAGCATTGAAAGAAGCATTGAACACATAAAACACAATTAATTAGATATTAAAGTAATTACATCAGTTGTTCCTTAGAAATTCCCAATAAGATTTTTAGTCAGCCTTACAGAAAAACCCTAACACAAATGAGATTAAGAGCAGAGAATAATTGTTCCTTACACAAGATGGGGGATTCCTCCTCCTTTTCTCAGCATCTCACAATCACTCTGCAACTCACTAATATCTCTCTAATTACAAAACCTAGGTCTCTCTGCAAAAGTTGCTCCTCTTGCTGCCTCCAGAGCTCTTTTCTCGAAATAGGCACTGTGGTGTGCTCTGACTTCTATGTGTGATGGTGATTCTATGGATTGTTACCCTAATTATGCACAAAAACAACTTTAAATAAGCTCTAAATCTGCGACATTGCGCTTAGCTCCACCCTCGCGCTTAGCGCGAGTAAGTGGATTTGAGCTTAGCACCAGTCATGCGCTGAGCCTGGCTGAAGACAACCGCTGCGCTTAGCGCACTGATCTCGCGCTTAGCGCGTGGCCTTGATATTGATGCTCTGCCAGATTATTCTGTCATACTGAAGTTGCGCTTAGCAATGGATGCGCGCTGAGCCCAAATGGTGAGCTGAGCGCAACTACCATTTTTAGCACTTCAAGATTTAGTCTCATTCAACCTGAAATTGAACAGATTTCATCATTAAATCCAATGGAAAGTATTCTATAGATAGCTATAACAAGAAAACAAGATTTATTTACAAATCCCTACAAAAATAACTATAAATTGGGAAAACTATACAAGTTTTGGAAAATGTTTTCTATACAAAAGTTAGTTGTATAAGACGACTAACAAATATCATGAGCATTACACAATTTTCATGATTCAAAACCTTTTGCATTACTAGCATTTCAAGATGAAGGTTACATGCACCTGCATCCCAAATCATGTTCATATTAGGCTATAAGTGCATAGATTTCTCTTTATATACCACTTTCCCAAATCTAATCTTTCAAGTTTAGGATGAGAGGCCCTCTCAAAGAGTCAACCTCTTACTTTCTCATAAGGTTAAGCCCTTTGCTACTAGTACCTATTGGCTTGTTTTGTAGGACTTAATGTCCTCTCCTTTATCTTTCATAGGACTCAAAGTCCTCACATTTATCTTTCATAGGACTCAAAGTCCTCGCTTTTATCTTTCATAGGACTCAAAGTCCTCGCATTTATCTTTCCTTGGACTCAAAGTCCTCTGTCTTTATGCTTTCATAGGACTCAAAGTCCTCTGTCATTTACATTTCAAAGACTTCAATGTCTTCAGTCATTTACGCTTTCAAAAGACAACAATGTCTTCATTTACATTTCAAAGACTTCAATGTCTTCAGTCATTTATACTTTCAAAAGACTACAATGTCTTCATTTACATTTTAAAAACTTCAATGTCATCAGTCATTTACGCTTTCAAAAGACTACAATGTCTTTATTTACATTTCAAAGACTTCAATGTCTTTAGTCATTTATGCTTTCAAAAGACTACAATGTCTTCAAATTTCAAAGACTTCAATGTCTTCAGTCATTTACGCTTTCAAAAGACTACAATGTCTTCATTTACATTTCAAAAGACTTCAATGTCTTCAGTCATTTACGCTTTCAAAAGACTACAATGTCTTCATTTGCATTTCAAAGACTTCCATGTCTTCCTTCTTTTACACTTTACAAGACTTCAACGTCTTTCATCTTTTATAGGACTCAATGTCCTTTTCTTTGTGCTTCATAGGACTCGACGTACTTTGTTTCTATGCTTTGCAAAAAAAGGAGAAGAAAAAAAAAAAGAAGTACTTCAGATGTCTTTCGCTCTACATAACTTCAATGTCCTCATGTTTTCTCAGTTTCACTTCCTTGGTTTTCGCCAGTTGCTTGGTCGAATAGCGAGATTGCTTGAACGAAATTAGTGTCCTTATCTTTACTTCCCTTTTATTTCCAATAAAATATAAGTAAAGAGGGGCAACTATCATATCCTAATTTCATCTGGGGACTATCGTTTATTGATCTTTTGATCCTTGCTAATCGACTTACGATGTGGAACGCCAGTTATAGTGCAAAACAGATGATCATTCAATGTTTTAACCAAGAATGCGAAAGATACCGAAATGGAGGGGCAAAAAGGTCATTTTAGGGATTTTTCTGGATCCTAGCTCACCCAGGCTAGCCTTTGGCTTGCCTAGGTCCCCAAATGGCTTAGGGGTGAAGAAACCAGCTCGCCTGGGCGAGCCAGCTTACTTAAGGATGAAGCATTAGCTCGCCTGGGCGAGCTGCCATGGTTCCAAGGGGCCATTTTTTGCTATAAATAGGCATGAGGGAGGCTGAGTAAAGGGTTGGACATTCAATATTAAGAAGATTTTGAGAGAAATCAGAGAGAAGAAGAAGAAGAAAGAAGAGAAAAACGAGGCTGAGGCACTACCGAATTGCGACTGTAATTGACTTTTACATCGTTCTTCGTTTGGTGTTCTTCATTTGTCATCCAGTTAGTTTTTGTTTTAAGGATTTGGATATGATCTACGCACCCTTAGGGGTCCTCTTTGTTGTTTTGTGCATCTCCATCTCCTTCTTTTATCATCAGTAATCGCTTCTCTTCTTGTAAAGTAAAGTTCAACCGATCATTAGTGTTGTAAATCATCTTTTTAAAGAGATTGAGAGTTAATGAATAAAAAAGCAAGATAAAATCAATTCATAACCTCTTCTTTTTATCAAATATCACTTGAGATCGTTTCAAGGTCCAACGCCTTAACGATTCTCTCCGCTTTTCAAAATTTAAAAGATCATTTCAAGGTCCAACGCCTTAATGATTCTCTCTGCTTTTCAAATTTTAAAAGATCGTTTCAAGGTCCAACGCCTTAATGATTCTCTCCGCTTTTCAAATTTTAAAAGATCGTTTCAAGGTCCAACGCCTTAAACTACTTTTGCTAAAGATACTTGAAGTAATTGGACCTTTGCTAGATCATATCATTCAAAGATATGACCATGGCAATAGAAATTTGTTGGGAACAGAAAAACACACTCATATCTTTATTACTAAAAAATCACACAACCAAGAACAAGAGATAGCACCATAAACGAAATAGAAAAAGATCACAAATTTATTTAGCATGGTTTAGGCCTTCACTCCTACATCCACAACCTCAACCTCATTTTGTTTAATGTGGTTCAGACCCTTATCCCTACATCCACGATCCCCTCACAAAAAGTTTTCAAGACAAGTTGGACAAACTTGTAAACCTTCCCTCAACATGATCCCCTTTTGTCACCTAGGGTGGTGACTCTCTCTTCAGGCTGGATAATTCTTCTCATCTTAAGAATCTCTATATATAGACCTAGCATCATAATCATAAAAGTGGAAACAAATCTCTAATTTACAAAATACATCTTTAATTCTAAAGAACATCAAAGAAATCAAACAATATCCTGTTGGACCTTGTGGCCTCAATAATCTTAAGAGGGATAGGCTTAGAATGCAGAAGAAGCAACAACAATCAATTTAATAATGTTCTATAAACATGCAAGGCAAAATTGATTGCAATAACATAAACAAGATAAGGGAAGAGAGAATGCAAACACAATTTTATACTGGTTCGGCCACAACCCGTGCCTACGTCCAGTACTCAAGCAACCCACTTGAGATTTCCACTATCTTTGTAAAATCCATTACAAAGTCTGAACCACACAGGGACAACCCATCCCTTGTGTTCAGGAATCCTTTACAACAAGAGACTCACAGTCTCTTAACCAATCTCATTGAATAAGAAGAATGGAAGAAGAATTCTCTCTTCAAGAGAAGAATATTACAATGAAGATCATGTAAGAATCCTTATAGATTTTGCAAGTGTTTGGTCAAGGATTTCTTTTGAGAGAGCATTTGACAATGAAGTTCTTTTGAAATCTCTCTCATTGTCTTTTGAGAGGATAAGACATTTTTGCCAAGCAAAACTCTCTGCCTAAAATTCGTGCCCAAGTCACCTATTTTATAGGCCTTTGATGGCCATTCACAAATCTAATGAAAAGATGTGACGTTGGCAGATTTTCTGAAAACTTTCCACTGGTAATCGATTACAATGTTTGTGTAATCGATTACACAGTTATAATTTGAAGGGTTATGACTTTTGAATTTGAATTTCCAAAGTTTCGTTGCTGGTAATCGATTACAGACATATGGTAATCGATTACATGTTGAAAATTCAAATTCAAAACATTTTTCAACAGCTATTTCTCAACCCTGTCTTCTGGTAATCGATTACACTTCCTGGTAATCGATTACCAGAGCCTTGAATGTCTTGAAAACACTTTGTTTTAAGGCAAGGCTTGGTCTTTAATGAATCTTGAAACATGGCTTTGCTTGTTGAAGCACTCTTGAATTATTCTTGAAGCAAATGCTTATCATTTGAAGCAGCCTTGTTTGATTCTTCTTTGACATCATCAAAATCATGTATACATACATTCACATATCCTTTTTAAATCTAAATAATATCCTAGAGATTTGAAATTACAAATTTTAATTTTTTTCCAACAAAATTGATTTAGTTTTCTTTTAGAGAATAATAATGATGTCACACTCAAGAAATAGGTAAAAATATGAGTAATAAGTCATAGATTTGATTACCATAAGTTGTCTTGATAAGGTCAGATTCAATTCTTTGCCCAATAACCAAGGGAAGCTCTCACAGAAGGGAGAAAAGACAAAATTTCACCGGATTCATTTTGCCTCAAAGTTACAAAGTTTTATCTATTTATAGCCTTGGCTTTCCACTAAACATCTCACTAGGAATTAATTTCCACTAAGAATTAAATTACCACTTACATTAATTTTCCACTAGAAATAAAATCTCACTAACCACTATAATAACTTGGGAAGCTTAAAAAACATAAAAATTGACCTGAAAGATATCAAGAGTCATCTGAACTTTATACATAAATAAAATACCAAAATTCAAAGGAAAATAGGAAATGGGCCTTAATTGGTTCTTTAGCCCAAAAATTATGTGATCCATCCAAATAAACTTCAGCCTATAGTCAGCATCTTGAGTATAAACTCTTGTGTTCATTGTGCTCTTCAAATTATTGCCTTTAATTAAGTTTGTTAAATTTATCTTCAAGTTATAGAAATGAAACAAATTCTTGGTTTGAGCACTTGCATCACTAAGCTTTGGAAAGTCTTTTTGATTCTTTTTGGTCTTGCATTAGTCATTGGGTCTTTCAACCATTACAAAAGATGCTTGCTGAAGTAATTGGACCTTTGCTTCATCATATCATAATCTAACTCAAATATAAGATTTTCACTTAGACATTTTAATCTCAAAAGTAAAGACAAGCTTAGAATCAATACATCAATTAGAAAAAATATTTGAATGATGTTATATTCTTAAACCATATGACCTTTATCAAGTCCGAAACACCATTAGGTCATAAGGAACACCTTGAAACACAATCTTGTTATGCGTAATCCATGTATATATACCATATTATTTCCTTCTTAAAAGAGAAATGAATTAAATATAAGTGAAAAATATCTTCCTCTTAGAAAAAACACAACAGACAAGATAAAACCTGCTCCTTAGCTTGTACTCCTATCTTACATAGATATACTTGAGTTGGCAACCTATCCATGAATACCTGCCAAGATATATAATGCAAGCACGTTGGCAAGACAAAGGTCTTCCAAAAGTTTTTAAATATAACAAAATGAAAAGAATGTGTATTTCTTGACATTAGCTTATTAGGTTGAAGAAACATTGATTTAACCAAAAAAAAAGGTAAGAGTCCTATCTCCAAACCCATTGGTTGAACAAATCTCAACTCAACGAGACAAAACTTAAGGCATTTTCCTAATCAACCAACAACCTCTCTTTCCACACATTCCCTCCTCCACCTTTAAACCCAACACCAATTATTATCATTCTCTCGTTTCAGCCACACAAGCATTCCTATTAATAGAGAAATAGTATAGGTAAGGAAAAGAATGTTTCGGACATTGAATTCTCAATCCGTACATCATGCTAAAATGTTATCTACTCTCCATGTCTAACCGATTTAAATAAACATTAAGTGGACCAAAGTAGTGGCATATGAAAAACATTTTCCATTAATCCCTCCATCATATTGACCAAGGAGAAGTTATCTAAGTTGAGTCTTGAAACAAATAACATTTTATTTTATGGTACTTATAAAGTAAGAATAAAAGTTGTGTGTAATTGGCTTCTGACATCATATAATTGTCAATTTTCATTTTACATATGACTTTAGAGATTACTTTTGTATAGGAGTGAAAGAGAGTTAGGTCAAACATTTTCTTCATTAAGTTTGATTTAATTCTTAAAAAGGTATTATAATTTTATCTGACTAAAAAATAACGTGGAATAATATATTAGGGCTCTAGAAGTTGAGGTTACAAAATTTTTACTAAGCTATAATTCGCAATTTTTTTATTACATTTCTAAATTAATCTGAATTATTCATTTTTTTAGGAGAATCTATGTTATTCCTAACAAAAATATGTAAGATTTCTTAACTAATAAATACATACAACATATAATTAAAGATTTCTTTTCAATGTAATACACACACTGTGAAGCCTAAAAGATATTTTCAAAACATAAATGCCAGCCAACTAAATAGGTTTAACATTAACCTAATTTGTTTGCTAAACAGGTAGGTCAGTTCATAATTTCTGATAAACTACATAACTTATTCTCTCTCTTATTGTTATATAATATTTTAATTACCTGGCTACATTAACTTTTATGTTATATATAATAATTAAATTATATATTGTATAGTTTATCTTCGGTTCTTCGCCACTAAAATTCTGGTACCTAGTTTTTTTTCCACATGATAAAGAAATTAAAGCTCAAATTAATGTATAATATTGACAAAGCAATAAATTGAGTTTTTTGCAAATTGAGAAGCTCATTAAATAGTAGCTAGATACCGCATCACCTTTGAGTACCTAAATCAGTAAGGAACTAATAATAGACAAATGATATCAATAGAATAACTCACACATCGAAGACCATATAAAAAAATTGGTGACATGGAACAAAGAGGGCCACCATTTAACGGGTGGTTATTAGCTACTTCTTATAGAAGTTATACCCATCGATGAGTTAAACAGGTCACACCCCCATTGAAGTTATCACTAGATGGCATCCAATCTTTGTTTTGTTCAAATAGTATTAATTTAAGTATAAATAAATGGGCTTAATTAATAAGATTGAAGTATCTCAAATAATTCGTTGCTAGTTATCTTTTACAAACTAATATGCCTATCAGCCTATCCTATCCATTACAACTAAAGATGTTCATAAATTTAATTTTTAGTTTTAAAAAGAAACAATTTTCTTATATTGTTTATGAACCTTATTGCGGTCATCATCTGTACCGGCACCATCGTTATCATCATCACTATTGACATCATCAAAACTAACACCACTACTGCTGTCATCTCCACTTACACTACCATAGCCGCTGCCACCACCATCATTTTCATTAACACAAATACTGACACCAATGCTACTATTATAGTCATTGACTATCATTATCATCACCTTTATAACTGCTCAATCATCATTGCAATTACTAATATTTTTTTAATTAATTTTTTCTTTTCCAATCACATTAATTATGACATTTTTTTCTTTCTTTATTTTTAATTATCTCTTCCTTTCCCTATAAAAAAAAAGGGGTGCACATTACTCAATTTCCCTAAAAAAAAGATGAGTCGATATGATGTTTACAAGTCATGAAACACTCCATGGACAAATGGAGAGAAAGGTTATTAGTCCTAGAATTATCAATCTCAAAGTACTGCCATCCATAACACCAACTCTTCTCAACTAGTATAATCACTGCTCTCAACAAAAGGGCTGGATAATTAATTTCTGGACAAATTGAGTACTATATAATTATTATCATCATTATTACTCAAGAGATCACAAAAACTTAAAGACGTTATTGTGTCATGTACGATATATGTATATATCTATTTCACTATATGATGAAGATGTAGTCAGGTAGAACATATATAAATCACGCAATATATATAAAGCACGCAACCCCACGAACTTTATTTTTCTGCAAGGCACAATAAACAGGTTGTAAGTCCAAACCCGCTTCAACATTTGTCCAAATTAATCCTTCTTTTCTCTTCGTTGTGTCGTGGGTGGGGAAGGAGTATAGGTATTCAGAGATGCACACATAGCTATCTCTGACAAGAATGTGCTTCTTGTTCTTCTCAAATCGGGAAGGTTTTAGATGAACCTCTCGATTTATAACAAGACATAGACCACTCCCATTAATTATTAAGTATATATGAACACGATAGAGATTGGAGAAAGATCAAAATAGGATACAAAATCCTTTCATTTAGATTTTGTGTCTCGCAAATTGAACTTTTGTAGTAATTGTACGTTCTAATGTGTTCAGCCTTTTGCTTTTTGGACCAATCATGCATGCATACAACCAAAAGAGAAACAAAAAACATTTCATTTGATTCACTAATTAATCTCATTTGTAACTAATGTTAAGTGACTATTAAATATAGATAATTTTGTTTACACCTAGGATTGAAGTAGTAGAGTTAGGCTAGTACTTTTGTTCAGAAAGGTTGGTATCCTAATTATGTAAACCTCTATTAAGTTGTGATCAGTACAAGATGAAAATCAGTACAAATGTTATGAAAAAGTTTTTTTTTTGTCTTGTTAATAAGCAAAACAAATATTATTGATTGGAAATATAGTACAAAGTTTGAAAAAAAAATAGAAGTAAAAGATTACTTCCTTTTATCTAAAACCCTAATTTCTAAAAGTCACATTGAGTCTTCATTAATTTTAGTTGAGCTAAACGTATCTGTATTCTAACTTATTGTTATATCTCTAAACATATTCATGTATGTATTACACCTACGAAGCATAGTTAGAAAGAATGTCAAAAGTATAATCTTCTCAACTATCTATTTTTATTTAGCTTGAATTAAATTTTAATTTAATTTAATATATGTTCATGCATATATTTTTACAATAGTAATAACAAGGTTAGAACTTAGGACGTTATTATTCCAAATTCCATCACTAGGTTGATCTTATTAGTCATGTTCATCTAATTGTTTACACAAATGTTCTATGCGATCCATATAAATAAAATAACTTTTGTAGTCTTTCTAAATGTGACTATATTTACTTTGTCTTTCTTAAAAAAAATATTAGTTTTGATTATTACAAATTCTAAAATTTTATAAAATGGTCTCTATAATTATTTATCAGTGAAGTGATATGTATTTAAATATGTCATGTCAATGACCACTAATGTGATGGTGTGACATGGTATATCAAAATACATTTTACATCATTAATGTGTTATAATATAAATTATTTTGAAAAATTATTATAATTTGGAAGAGTTCTAACTAATATAAAGTTGATAGAAATAGTTTCAAAAAAATTATTGATTGTAATAATTGAATCAATAAAATTATTTTAAAATAAAAATAAAATTTAATTTTATGAAATTAAATATTCAATTAGGTATACAGTACTTAATTTGGTTCGATCAATTAGGTATTCATCCTCATCACTTCATTAATCATCAACTTCATTTGATGATGATGTGTCATAAATCATACTTAATGGAAGATTGGGAAAGAGGATGAACCAATTCAAAAAAATTTCTACATAATTCTACCTTGGTGCAACTTTTGGCTCACTTGGCTAGCATTCAATTTATGAAAATGTTGTCTCTAGAGTGTTCTGACCGAGCCGCGTGTTTGTTGGCTCGCTAGGCTAAACATTATGGCTGAGCCATGATTTTGGTTGGTTGGTTAGCATATAGTTATTTTGAAAATTCTCTTGAAACTCTTCCTTTCTTTTTTTTACAACTCTGTGACCTTAAAGTATTTGTGCAAATGTAGCATGCTTTTTTATACGATGATTATGTTATTCTTGAGGTGTTTAAATCATGTTAAGGTGATTTCATTATTGAAGTGATAATATATGTATATTCCTTAACTGTTGTAGCATGAAATGCTTTTAATTGTGTAATAAAGTTGATATATCTTGTTATTCTCATGTAATTCACATTCATTTGTTGAGATTGGTGTTTGATTATGAGAATTTATGGTGTGAAAAGTCTCATTATGTTTAGATGAACTATGTGAAAGTTCATGATAATCGAGAATGATGAATTAATGATGAACTGAACAAGATGTGAATGACAAATTGATGATGATTTGTAGTGTTATGAATGGTAATCTTGTTTTGAGAATCGTCCATGTGTAGGAAATAGTTAGCTATATGCTTTGGAAATATTTTGTTGTTGTTGGAAAATAGTATAATTTGGAGGGTGAGGCCCATGCCAAAACTCCGCCTCACTAAAGTGACCCGGGGCCCAACCTATTGTGGTATTTCCCTAAGTATCACCCTACATTTTGACTCTGAATGACATGTTGAAGAGTTGAGAACTACTTCTCAGGGGGATTAGTGACCTTTTTAGTCCATATGGGATAAATTTAATGGTAAAACTTTGATCCTTGAGACCGACCCTGAGTGAGATGGTGGATATGAAGGTGTCATATCTTAAACCTCAAGGAATCCAAGTTTAGTTATTGTTGTTGTGAGTAGGCACATAAGTTGGGGGTGTTAAGAAGACCCTTAACTTAATGTTGGAGGTTGTTGTGGAGGATAACACCAAATAGGCCTATAGAATGGATTGGTGGATGAATCCCTAGATAGGTTAAGGTTTTTGCAAGACTTACCAAGGTAAGTCACTACTCATGCTCATCCATTTTTGATAACATTACACTTCTTTCGTAAGATTAATCTAGGTCCCCCTAAATGGTCAGATCATAAAGTGCGACTATGTTAAAGGATGTATTTAAGCTAATCGCTCTTGTATTGTGAATCTTCGTGAAGTCGAGTCTGTCTTTGGTGTTGATGATTAATGAAGTGATGAGGATGATGTTAGATGGATGAATCATGTTGATGATGATTGATTGACTGATGATGATGATGATGGTGTATGATGATTGACTCTTGATGTGATGGTTGATGTGATGATTATTTTGTTATATGAATTTCTAAGATTTATGCATTAAGTATGATTTATGAATATTACATTCTATATGTATTTGATGGTGCTTGTTTATGCTTTAAATTGTTTTAGCATGATTGTTTTAGTAAGTTTACCCTTGAGTTGTTGCACTGTGGTTCGTGCCTATGATGATCCCGTATTTGATGTACATGAGGAGCAGATGACTGGGAGGTGCTTTGAGAATTGTTTCTATTTATATGTATGTTCTGAGGAGGTTTGAATGACTCTAATGTTGTATATGATCATGTTATGTTGGAGTGCCATAGGACACATGGTGTTTTATCTTCGCATCTTGCGTTTTAGCTTTTGGTCTTTGATAGGTGAAAAATTTACATGTATAAATTAATCAAAGAATTTTAAATAAATTAAAATAAAATCTTTCGCTTGATATAGTTCATAATTCACTACTAAAAAAACTATATTCTACGACATCAAAATGACGACAGTTCCTAAAAATCGTCTTAAAATATAAGGTTGTGACAATTTTATAAATAGGAGGAATTCAACGACAATGGTTTTACAAAACCTATCATGGAATTCAATATATAATATAAATAGAAAAATATTTACTCACTCACTCATGCTCTTGCCCTAGCTCCCCCCCTCACTCAACTCGTGCCCTCAATCCCTTCCTCACTCACCAGCCGTCAAATGTGTCTCCCACGTCGCCATCCTCATAGAGGTAAGAAATCTTTATTTTATTACTTCTATTTCATAGACATTTAGGGAGTTGGGGAGAGGCTTCTGGGACATTCTATGACAAAACTTGATGAAAGAGGATTCATATGTGGTTAGGAAGTTCAGTGGACCTTGTTCCAAGGTTTCAAAACGGCTAAGGTTTCTCAATGACTTTCTCCCCTGAGGAAGTCCGTTGTGTTCTTCGTTTTCATTCTCGTACTCGCAAGTAAAAATGCTAATCTCAAATTTATTAGAAATCATAGTAATTATGTAGGTTTTTCACTCTTTATTATTTGACCTCGATGATGATTTTGTAGTTTTTTTTTTTATTAAATTTCAGCTAACAATAGAAAGAGTGTTAGAATGAGTGTTATTTATTGCTACTACTATTATTTTTTAGCAAGTTTTGTTATTGCTTACAAATGATCTTTTTCTTGATGCTATTAGCTTGGTATTAACTCTTTGTTTTTTTAGTTTTTTTTTCCAACTATAACTGAAGATTTTCACTTGTTGCTCCATACTCTTTTCTTTCATCCAGACTAGCAGGTTAAATATAAGTTGGAATTTTTAACTATAAGAAAATCTTATTGGGTACAATCTTTATGAGGAGCATAACTAGAGGTGTAGTGCAACAATGTTGGCTCCTATGATTAATCCATATGACGCACACATGACTAAGGAGGAGACAAAAAGAACTTGGGAGAAGTGGCTACCAAGGAGGAAAATGATGTATTCCTTGACTCGTAGATTTTCAAAACTTCTCAATTTTTTCTATCGGAAAAGCTTATTGCCTGAAAAGCATGATGAGATTAATAAACTGCTATCTTTCTCACCAGGAAAGAAGGTGAGTGCGTCATAAGTCATAACTTGAAATATGTAACAAGTATAATTACTTTTAAAGTATGTTGCATTGTTCATCAATATGAACTTGCTTATCCATATTGCAATAGTATGATTGAAGTGGGTTTGTGTCTGCTTAAAGCAAATAAATTAAAGTTAATTTTTGGCATTTGGTTCAAATTTGTGCAGTTAGTTGTCTGTCCATGCTAACATGTTAACTCGAAGTCCAATGCTTTACCAGCTGGATACTGAATCACATTGATTTCTATGTCAGATTTTCAATTGTCAATATATATAGTCAAGAAACTATGGAGCCATGCATCCAATGTATTTGTCTTGAAATTGTTTAGCTAACATATTGAAGCTACAGAACATTATTTAATAATGTTTGCTTCAATTTAGAATTATCGAAGACAATAAGTAATTGTGCTATTCTTATTGTATATTGCTTGAAATAGCTTCATCTTGGTCACATCTAACAAGATATTTTTTTTATTGTCACATGCTTAAAATACCAATCTATGAGAAACTCAATTCCATCTCTTCCTAGTCTTGTTTGGTGAAATTGACATTTAACATAAAATTAAAGCTCAGTTTCAAATCTAAATACAAACATAGTGGTAGGTAACAAAAATTCAATTCACTAGCAACTTGCAAAATTGTCTAGCACTAAAAGACATTTAACTCTGCCATGATTGTTAATATAATGTACTTGGCATGTGCAGGATAAACATGTGATTGAAGAACCAAAATTTGAGAAATTTTGACAGAGGGATGTGGAGAAGTCAGTTTGTAAGGGAAACATACACCTATTTATAGAAGAAGCTATTCTATAGGTATAAGATTGGGATTTTGACCTTAAGGAACTTCATGTGCAAAAGAAGTGCCAAACAAGAGGCATACTTATTTGGTTGAAATCCATGTACAGTCAGGCAGACTGTGAATTAGTAGGATTTCTTGGCCTTACACATATATGGCAGGTTTGAACTTTTAGAACAACCATTTTTAATAGTTGGTTGGAATGAATTTAAGTTTACTTGTTGATGGATGGTTATAAATTGAACTGGATGAACCCTTTGGTATCTTTTTCGTTCAGTAGAGACCAAACCTACAAAGAAGAGTAATGATGCAGTGCTGAAGGGTTGGTCAAGGGCTCCTCATTGCAGCCTCAAGGTAAGCAACACTAATTGAACCTTTAACCACTCAATTCCAACACTAATAGAAATTTCCAAAAACTATTGAGGTCAATATGACAACTACTTAAATAACTATAATCACTTAATAATTTATTGATAATTATTTGAGCATAAATGTATATATTTGTTTATTACAATTTTTTTGGGAACGAAAGTTTTTCTAAAATTGCAGGTTACATTGTTGTAAAACAAAATAAACATTCAAAAATAAAAAAAATAAACAACATCGATTTCTAGAAAATCGTCTTAAAAATGGTATATTCTAAAGATGGTTTAAAAAAATCGTCTTAAAATATATACTTTCTAAGATGATTTAAACAAAGGTTTCTATTAATCTTCACATTTTTAACATTTTTTATACAAAAAATAACACATTTTAAGACAATTTTTCAAAAAATCATAAAGTGTACATCCTGAGACGATTTCAAAATAATCGTTTTAGAATGTATACTTCCAAAAAACGTCTTTAAATACTCACATTTTTAAACATTTTTTAAATAAAAAATAACACATTTTAAGACGATTTCTAAAAAAATCTATATAGAAACCGAGATTCTAAGACGGTTTAAAAATTATCGTGAAAAGTATTCATTTTTCATGATGACGGATTCAAAGACAATTGAAAATCGTCGTAAAAAATTAAAAAAAATAAACATTTTTAAAAGACTTTTTTATAATAGTGATTTCATGTAACGATGATGGATGTTAGTTACGTTAACAAATTCTTAATTTAAAGTATGCAAAAGTTGATTAATATGTTTTAAATTTTGAATTGATATATCTAATATAGTGTTATATTTATTGAAGGTTGTATATAGCTAAATTTAATGCTAAATATATTACACTAAATGTTAATAGTACAATTAATTGTTTTATTCATTAGTTATAAAATATTTATTAAATGAGTAACTTCTGGAATTGATAACAAATTTCTATTGAACAAGTTGTTTAACTCTAATATAGTGTTATATATATTTTCATTCAAATTTCTAAATAAAAAATAAAATCATACATATTAGATATTCTATTGAACAAGTTGTTTAACCATGGTTTCCAAGTCCGAGTCTAACAGGAAAAGATTATGTACTGAAGACCTGTTGAATGCAGATAGAGGATTGTTAAATGAATAGACATACTCTTAAACGATACAAGTAAAATAATTACAAGACATCTGGTTATGCAAATAAACAATATTATTGTATGTGTTTATGTGGGTCCGTGTGAGACTAAAAATAGGATATTCTGAGCCTAATTAAATGATAACATCTGTGAAGTTTTTTATTCTTATATATAGCATGAAAACACAAAACTAAGAAAGTTTTTTTTTATTATTTATTTCTTCTCTCTAAGGTATTTGGAATGATAAAAGGGTGAACATTTATGAACAATTTAAATTTTAGAATAAGTCAATATGTAATTATGATGATCTAAAAAATTAGTATGCGCCTGCGGGTTGTTGATTCTCACCACTTTATGGGTAATTGAGATGTGATTTCTTTACTCTTACATATACACGTTGTTATTCAAACTATTTGAACATTTAATTTATCTTCAACATCATTAATTGGACTCCCGTTCTTTGCATAAGTTATGATCAACGCTATACTTTAGTTTCTAGAGTATGCTAGGCTTAATAATTAGGGCAAGTTTAAGTGATTAAATTGGACACTGACTAGTGTATTTATGTCTTAGTCTTGAAAGATGCTTGAAAAAATTTCTAAGCCACTATTGATGATAAGAATTTGATATTCTAAAACGTGAACAGAAAAAATTCATAAACTGCCAACCTATTCGGCAAATAAAATGAAAGTGTCATTTAATAAATTCATACCATTGTTGACATGTGTTCCCATTCTGATCTTTTGATCATTTTTAATATGTATATTTGGAATTCTTTTTTTGGTGAGTGACATGCTAATATGAAAAAAAAACAGAACTTTTTATTATTGTTTTTAGCT
Organism: Glycine max; assembly: GCF_000004515.6. Classification (NCBI taxonomy): domain Eukaryota; kingdom Viridiplantae; phylum Streptophyta; class Magnoliopsida; order Fabales; family Fabaceae; genus Glycine; species Glycine max. Next base: position 23,880,736 of record NC_038250.2, read on the forward strand.
ATACTTAACTTGTTTCAATTTTGATTAACCATAACATTTAAAATTAATAACTCTTTTTTTAAAGCTTTAAATTTTCATTGAATTACTTAACGAGTGTTTCCTTAGGCTACTCTTACAATTTTCTGCAATTTGTATTTTCAAGTAAGTCTTTAAACATCTGTACACGTAGTTTTCAATGGGATGATTAATTAGATAGAATTTGAAGTTACTATTATTTTTAAAGCTATTGTCTCATAAGTTTAAAAATAGGTTAATGCATAAAAATAAAATTGTATGATGATTATTAGAATATAAAAGTTAATAATTTCCTTCTTTTGGTTGTAAACCTTATATTGATCTCATTTTAGAAGAAAAGGAGTTTGAATAACAGGGTTCTAAATACACATATAAATTCAGTGAAACTAGCTAGCTAGTTCGATCTTATAATTTTGATTTTAGGTATATGTGTAAATATATTTAAAAAATAATTTATAGGATTTATTAAATAAAAATCTCAATAAGAGTTATAAAATTAACTTAGTAATTAAAGGGAGAAGAGAGAGATAGAGATCATGAGTTTAAATCTCTCTTTCTTGTCTGCATAATTGATAAAATTATAGGATAAAAGATCATATCTATATTGTTTCCTATTTTTTTTAATATGTCTACTTTTGTTCTTTGTAAATAATTAATCGGCTTTTTTCATATGAATCAAATTGGGTTAAATCTTTATTTTGAGCTATATGACATTGAATTATTCTATTTCTCCATTTTTATAGTACTAATATGAACTATCTGTGGACTTCTTTTATTCCAATAATTAATATGGCATAATATTATAAGATAATTATATTAGTTATTTATCATTAGCCTGTTAGACAACTAAATCAGATGATATAGACTTAAATGAGTAGATGTCAGTGTTGATCCATTAGGGGATAATGAGAATCCTATTAGGTTAACATGCTATAAGAAGACTATGGTCCCAATATACCGAGCCGTCACACAATTTCCTTCTCTTCTCCCCATTTGAAGAGTTACGAGTGTCTTATTGAGAAATAAAGAGGTTATGGTTAAAGAAGAACCATAATGTCATTATTCATGATCGAGATGGATAGCTGCAAAGATCTTTCAACAAATGTCAAAGAACGCTTAGATCAAGAACCAACTGTGGATCCAAGTATTTTGTCTAATCCTTAATAATCAAACATGTAGATCCTAAGGCTTTTGGTGAATTGTCTTAAATTATAGACTGGTGAATTTTTAGCTTCCCCATAAAAAATAAAGATCAAAAGATATTCCCACACCATTTACTTTTGGACAAGTCATATTGATAATAATGATCCTTTAACCAATTTTTCCATTAATTTATTACAGAATTCAGAGGGCTCTTATCTTTTAATTTAGAATGAAATATTCCTTGTGCTCCAAAGAAATGATTCCTTTATTTCATTTTTCAGGAAAAAAAATTCAATGATATTGAAAAACAAATCTTAACTTATATATGTTTATGTTAATAATTCGATGTATAATGTATTAAAGCTTGTGACAAAAAAAAAGATGTCACAAGAATTATGTGATTAACAAATTAATAATTAATATTTATCGATAAAAAAGTTACAAAATTAAAAATCCCAATTAGAAGGAACACAAGAAAAAAAACAAATTAAGAAAGCATGCAGAAAGATATATACTAATAAACACTTTTATTATTTAAAAAAAGCATGGATGAAGAATTTAAGTGGTTGTGAACTCAAAAAGAAAGTACCTCAAAGCTATAATTACAAAGAATGTGATAGCATTGTTAATTTATGTGGTGGCATGGAGTCTATCTCCAATTTAGAGGGAATAGGCCAGAGTGACCTATGCAGTTTCATAAAATCTTATCTTATAATATATATATATATATATATATATATATATATATATATATATATATATATATATATATATATATATATATATATATATATATGAAGAAACAGGACTATGATTGAAATGGAAATGTTAGACATACACCATACCATATATAGTAATCTGAGTTCAGTTCCCTTTCCCCTTAAATGGAACTGACACTACTAAAAAAAAGGCTTTCTACATCGGTCAATTAACATCGGTTATTGCAAAAATCGATGTTAACGAAAGCGCGGTGACATTTTTGTAAATAAATGGAGTTACTTAACATCGGTTTTATAAAAACCGATGTTAAATACTTAATATTAACATCGGTTATTTAAATAACCGATGTTAACATGATGTTAAGATGAATATGTTAACATCGGTTTTGTAAAAACCGATGTTAACTTCATAGTGTTAACATCGGTTTTTAACAAAACCGATGTTAAGGAGTTGAACTGAACATCGGTTTTTTGAGAAACCGATGTTACCTTGTTGAAGTTAACATCGGTTTTTAGAAAACCGATGTTAACAGATTCATCCTAACATTGATTATCCTTAAAAAACCGATGTTGATGTTGTTATGTTAATAAGTTAAAACATGTTAAAATTTCACAACTCGTGTGCTCGAAAACCCTGCTGCACTCTCTCTTCTCTTTCTTCTCCCACCTGAAATCTACCGGAAACCGCTCGGTCGACACCCATATTGACCCACATTCATTTCAATACTGTCGGAAACCGCTCGCTGGAACCCACAGAACTTCCTATCGAAGAAAAGTTGAAGAAAACCCTACATTGCTGTTGGAATTCTGGGTCGAAGAAAACCCTACACTGCTCTTGGAACAGTCGTGGGTTCTCAAAGCTCAAAGCTTTCTACGCTGCTAGTTAACAAGGTATGAGCTCTACCTTAGTTTGTTGCTCTTCTTAGTAAGTTCTTAATTAGTGCGGTGGCATTGTCCGAAGGTTCTTATCAAATTATTGGGTCATTTTGTCCACTTGGCTAACCATATAAAAGTATCAATAAGAATTGTAATGTGGGGTTTCATTTTGTTGTGGCACTTGATTGTGCTTTACGTGGTTTTCAAGCTTGACGAGAGTTACATGCCGAGCAAAGTTTCCATCCGTGCCGGTGATGGTTTTCACAACTTGAAGGTAAATGTTTATTTTATTGGTTTGGGTTTGATTGGGATGATTATGCTTAATTATTTGGTGTTGACTTTGGGAACAGTTTTAGGAGATTAAGACTGTGGAACTCGTGAAGCCAACTGGGTGGATTTATCTATCCTTGTCTGGAGCTGATCCTAGGTAAGTACAATGTTCTTTTTGTATCCAGTTTTTGTTGGTTTAAGTTTGTATCCAATTTTTGTTGTTTGGAGGCGTGGATTTTTGTTTTCAACGAAATTTTGTGGGCATGTTTTGGTAGATTTTTAGCATAGAGTGAAAATGAATTAGTATACTTTTCTTCATTTTTATCCCCACCACAATCCCACACAGCTCATTTAATCTCCACTTCTGAAAATCTAGCTACAAGACTTTCCTTTTCTCTTTGAGGAAGAGAAGGGAACTGCACACCATCTAGGGTTGGCCTACTAGTATTCTCCTCAGAAAATCTACTTTTGAAATAGTGAAGAGCTGCATTTTTAACACTGCTAGGATCATGCACCCACACGCCATTTATGAAGAGCCCTTGAATAGCATTTTGTCTCCTTCTATGGTTGATCAATATGTGGAAATAATCGGAGTTGATATCCCCTTCTTTTAACCACCTCACTCTAGCCTTTTGTCTCAACATAGATTCAACTACATAGGCTGCATTCCAGAGTTGTTCCTGGAGTGATTTCTTAATTTTGACTTCATCTTGAGATAAAATTCTATTGGTGAGACCATCCTCAAAGCATTCAGCTCCCTCTTTAGGTTAAGGACTTTTGTAGTACTGATATGACCCTGAGATATACTCCACTGGCTTATTCTCTGTTTGACGAACTTGATTTTCTGTTTGAGAACTAAACCCCCCCATCCCTGAGGGTGATAATTACCCCATTCAAGTTTGACCAAATTCTGGAACCCTTTATCCTTTAGCCACCAGTCCATAATTCTGAGAGTCTGAATTACTGTGATTGCTACCCATTCTCTCAGAGGGATGTCTAATACAATTAAAATCCTCTACAAAGACACCAACAGTGCACTTGAGAATTTTTTTTTGAACGACCAAAAATATTTTATATATTAGATAGAAATAGACTCAGCTAGCTAGGCTGCAAAAAATTAATTTTCTTTTGGATTAAATCCACAAACAGAAAAAAGCCTAATGCTTAGTTTAAACTTTAGGCTTATTATCAGTTATGACCAGTTTTTCTTCATGACACTCATTATATATACAACACTAGCAAAAGACCATGCCCCCCTAAACATCAAGGAACACCCTTCTAGAAAATGAAAAGGCTAGCTTTGGTGCTAACCTAGTCATAATTAATCAGTTCCTCATCATCCTTAGTGCCAGTTCTTACAGCTCCCCCAAGTCATTGTTGTTGTATGGTCTTTCTTTAGCTTGGATTTGGAAATCCTCTCTGCTTTGTATATCTTGCATGCTCATTCCATCATTGATGCTGATGTGATCAATTGATTCAAGTGAGCTTTGAGGAGATATAGGATTCATGTAAGTGGGACAAAATGGATGATTCATTAGTTGTCCTGTAACATTGTTATTATTCCCTTGCAAATGATGATTATTCTCTATGTTCCTGGACTCCACTAGGTTCTGAGTCAGCTGAGCTTTTACCTGCATCAGTACCTCTGGTAGCGTGCCACCTGCATTTCAACAAAAAAGAAAATGTAAGAAAATTAGAAAAGTCAGAATTTTAATGAGTGTGATTAGAGAATTTGTTTGTTTCTAGATAAATTGACTGGTGTGTTATTTTATATAGCCAATGATAATAATAAATATTATTGACTGGTGTGTTATTTTATATATTAGATTCAATCCCCTTGTACTTTTTTTTGAAAGGCCAAAGATATATTATTTTTTTTATCAGCAAAGATAATATATTATAAATATAGAAAGAGTACCAGAGGTACTGAATTACATAAGGGAGGTAACCATGGTAATGGTTCCATAATCAAACAAAAATAGTCTGAGAAGGAACCACTCTATAGAAACCAAAGAAAAACAAAACTAGTAGCTAATATTGAAACCTCTACTAGTACAGAAAAGCTTATCTAATACTATTGGACCAGTGATTAAAATATTCTGTGAAGCCTTTCTCAAAATTCCTAAGCCAGGTCCAAAGAATGAAAACTGCATCTTTAAACAGTTTGTTTGCATTGAAAGACGCTTTAGAGAACACTATGCTGTTTCTAGTCTTCCAAATAGACCAGGTTAGGGCCATCCACCAGCACTGCCACCTATTGCTCCTAACACCATCAGCTTGAAGTCCCATATGTTGATTGAAATTCATTTTTGGGGTGAGGGGAGTAACTCCTTTTAGATTTATCCATGACATAGCTTCCCACCATATAGGCTGAATTTTGCTACAATGGAAGAATAGATGTCCTGCGTTCTCCTCACTGTCTCTGCAGAATGGGCATGACGTGTCAACAACCTGCACTTGCCTCCGCTGCAAATTTTGTCTTGTCAGAAGTCTATCTCTAATAAGTCTCCAAACAAAAATTGCTATTTTGCTTGGAACCTTTATGCTCCATAATTTGACAAAACAATTCTCCTGAGTTACTGCTACTGCTCCTTCCATTAGTACCTTGTAAGCATTATTTGTTGTATACTGACCTGTAGGGTCAGCAGTCCATTCCCACACATCAGGTCCATGATGTTGAATGGCCATATCCTGAATCTCATTGAGGAAGACACCTGCCGTATCAATTTCATTATCAAAACATGGCCTTCTCCAAATAAAGTTCCACTCCCACCCATTGTCTTTGTGACTTCCCATCTGTTGGATGAACTTCTGCTGCTGTAATGAGATTGAATACAGCCTAGGGAATTTTTCTGCCAGAGACATCTCCCCACATACCCACTTATCCTCCCAAAATTTAGTTTGATCCCCACAGCCAACCTTCCACCTTATACCACTATTAATAATCTGACCCTGTTGAGAATGAATGAGGGCCTTCTTCAAGTCTCTCCACCAAACTGATTCCAACCCTGCTCTATCTGCTGCCAACATACCCTGCCAGCCACCATACTTGGATTGCACTACTCTAGTCCAAAGTTCTCTTTTGTTTTGCATCAGATCCCACCTCCATTTACCAAGCAATGCTATATTGAAATTGGTGATATCCTTGATGTCCAATCCCCCATTTTCTTTAGATGAAGTCACCGTTTCCCACCTAATCCATGCAATCTTATTTTGGTCAGGCCCTCCTCCCCATAATAAACACAGCAACACCAGAAGTACTGCTGTTGATTTATAAAAAGATAGGAGATATATTGGTAGAGCAGTTACTACTGAATTTATCAAGGTGACCTTCCCTGCCATTGATAGAAATTTTTGGTTCCACTTAGACAATTTTGCTTCAAATTTTTTAATCAGTGGTTCCCACACCGAGCAGCTAGAAGGCTTAGCCCCTATAGGAATCCCCAAATACTAAAAAGGAGTATCCATTTGCCTACACTTGAGAAAATGAGCTGCATCATGTACCCAGTTGATATCATCTCCAAATATCCCCACATTGCTTTTTGAAAAGTTAATCTTCAACCCAGATGCCATTTCAAAGCCCCTAAGCATGGCCTTCAGCACAATTACATTCTCCCATAAGGATTCTCCCATAGAGACACCAATAGGAATACCCAAATAATGAAAGGGGATACCCATCTGCCTACAATTCAAAAGCTGAGCAGCTTCATGAGATCAATTAACAGAATCCCCAAAGATCCCAAACTAACTTTTAGCATAATTAATTTTTAGACCAGAGGCCATCTCAAAGCCAGTAAGCATTGCCTTCAAGACAAGAACATTCTCCCAAGAAGCCTCAATACCAGAAATGACACTCCTAAGCCTGTTTGCCAAAAGCTTGGCTATGACTTTATACATACACCCAATGAGAGAAATAGGCCTGTAATCATTTAAAGATTGAGGATAACTTGTTATAGGAATAAGGGACATGAAGGAAGCATTGCTACCTCTAGGAAACCTTCCATGAAAGTCGATTTCATCTACAAATCTCCTGAATTCAGGTTTCAAAACCCTCCAAAAAGCCTTAATAAAATTGAAATTAAATCCATCGGGTCCCGGGCATTTGTCTCCACCACAACTCCAAACAGCCTCTTTAATCTCTTGGTCAGAAAAAGGGGAAGTGATCCCCTCTCTTTGATTCAGCTGTCTTAACTCCTCCCACAAAATTCTTTTCCCAGCTAGATCACAAGGGGCATAGACATTGACTATGAAAAGTCTCTGGTCTTCACTAACCCATCTCCCATCTAAAAATAAAAAGCTATGGCCTTTAATTCTCCTTTCCACATGAAAAGCTGAATTGTTCCATAAACAAAGTAAACCACCAGCTGCCTGAACAGAGGGGACATTGTCCTAAGAAATAGTGGAATCCCCCCACATTGACTGACAAATGATTTGATCAAATTTCTCCCTTTTTGTCTCTTTTTTTTGCATAGCAAAAATCTGATAGTATTAATAATGATTCAGTACTAGGTGTACTAAAAACAAATAATTACAAAGGCAGATCCTGCCAAACCCAACTACAAATGAAAAAAGCACAGTAGCTGTAGTCCCACCCCCGTTTACCAAGCAAGGCCTCATTAAACTTGGACAGGTCTTTAATCCCGAGCCCTCCTTTGTTCTTGGGAAGACAAACAGTATCCCATTTGACCCAAGCAATCTTGGCTGCCTCAGAACCTCCTCCCCATAAAAAATTCTTCTGAATAGATACTACCTTATGCACCACTTTTTTAGGGATTCTAAAGAAAGACAAAAGGTAAATAGGAAGGGCTGTTAAGACATAATTGATGAGGGATATCCTACCTCCCATTGAGAGGCATCTCTGCTTCCATTTTGCTAGCTTAGCTTCTAACTTGCTGATGATAGGCTGCCAAACATTCCAACTTTTAGAGCTCGACCCCACTGGAATTCCAAGGTAGGAAAAAGGAAAATCCAGCTGGCCACAATTTAGAAAAAGAGCAGCCTCCCTGCACCAAGCCTCAGATTTACCCAAGCACCCAAATTGACTTTTAGAATCTCAGGTTTTAGAATCTCCCAAAATTGCTTGATAAAATTAAAGTTGAAGCCATCCGGGCCAGGGCTTTTATCTCCACCACAAGCCCACACTGCTGATTTCATTTCCACTTCAGAGAATCTAGCAACAAGGCTTTCCTTCTGCCCTTGGCCAAGGGAGGGAAACAGGACCCCATCCAGGGTTGGCCTAGAGGGATTCTTCTCTGAGAATCTATCTTTAAAATGATTGAAGACTGCAATCTTAACACTGCTAGACTCATGGACCCACCATCCTCAATGAACAGACCTTGAAAAGCATTGGCCCTCCTTCTATGATTGATCAATCTATGGAAATAAGATGGATTTCTATCCCCTTCTCTTAACCACTTCACTCTGGATTTTTGCCTCAACATGGATTCACAAGCAAGAGCTGCACTCCACAGCTGTTCCTGCAAAGATTTCTTGAGCTCCACTTCAACTTGGGATAAGGTTGAAACATTAAAACCAGCCTCCAGAGCATTTAGCTCCTTCTTTAAATTTTGGATTTTATTAGCAGTAATAACCCCATTTTGTGAACTCCACTACCTTATGTAGTCTTTGATGAACTTTAATTTCTACTTGAGAGCATAACCACCCCAACCACTAGGATGATAATTACCCCAGTTGTGTGCCACCATATTCTGAAAGCCTTTGTCCTTCAGCCACCAATCCATTATCTTGAAAGGTTTAGGGCCCCAATCATCCTTGGATCAATCATCCAATGAGACATAAACCTAATAAAAAATATAAAAACAACAATCACGTGATGTCATTAAGTTATTTTAATAACAATAAATGAAAAAGAAAACAAATCTACAATGACTGAGTGACGGAAAAGGAAAAAAAATATTTTATTTCAAGGAATAAACACGGCAGAAATTTGATCCCTCTGGTTTCAGCTTGAAGAAGAAAAAAAAAGGAACAGGAAGAATGACCTTGAAGTTGAAGAAATGCAGTTGACGAATGGAAAAAGGGTGAACCCGCTTTCTTGGGAGGAAAGAATGCGGGTGTTTGGTTTGGAGGGAAGAATGATTTGGAAACCCTAGATTGAATTTGTTTTGTTTTAACCTCTCTTTATATTATTGATTTCTTTTTAACCCTGGAATGATTTGGAGGGAAGAATGAGGGAAAATATGTTACAAAATGCGGGCAAGATTGTTTTGTTCAAATTCAAGTTTTTTTGTTTACAGATTTGGGTTTTGTTGGCCAGAATTTCTTTATTGTTGCAGTGAAATTTTCTTTTTCTGCTAGTTTAAGTTGATTATGGATGTTGTATTTTAATTGAAATGTAGATAATAGAAAAATTTGCAATTGGGTGGAATTTCCCCTTGTTCATCGATCGGCTTTATAGCATTGTTAATTTCTTCATTTTCTTGGTTTGTATAGTAAGGTTCCGGGGACAAATGTTGTATTCAATTTGGGAACCATGTGAAAGGTTTTGTGTACAAGCATAAATTAATGTCTTTTGATTTCATTGTGATGGCTTCAGTGGTTCATACATGCGTTAAATATACCAAATTTAATATTGTCCATGAACTATTTGATAGAATGACTGAGAATGAATTGAAATTTTCTTGGAAAGTTGTATTCTGAACTTATTTTTCTTACAAATCAAACTTGGTACTTTGAAATCAGTGTAGTTTGTGTTGAATGTGATAGAAAGGATTCAGAGGTAATGTCTTTGGAAGAAGAAAAATGAGCAGTATAGGATGAACATAAGAGATCCTCATTTGCAAATTTTATGATTTTCATGTAACCGACTGTTACCTCCTATAACAGGTCATCAGTGCTGCCTCACCTGTGCATCAGACTTTAACTACTTCACCATAGCTAGCACTGTAGATTGTGAGGGGTCTTTTCCTCATTTTGTGGCAAAAGGTGCACATTGCTGAAAAAGACTTTAAATACACTCTCAGTATAATGTCTTTTGAGAGTCAATGTATCACCATGAAGTGAGAGTCATATTGTTGACAAAAGGCTTTAAATACATTGTGGCTAATTTCTGTATGGTTTTTTTTAGGGTTATCATTTACTACTGCTAATTGGCGTTGCTGTGGAAGCTCTTTGATTATAGCAACTCCAGGTACGTATGTACGGTCTACTATCTTTATATGTATTATGATAGACTACTATTTTGACATTTGTCCTAGCATTTATATACACATATACTGCTATATTTGTTTGGTAGATAAATTGCTGTATTTGTTTGACTAACTTATCTAAGATCAAATGACTATCTGTCAATAGTCCTCCCCTAAAGCTATCTTTGAAATCCAGCTTGTGCTATTGACACACACACATACACAGACACACACAGACAGCCACACACACACAACCACACACAGAAAATACTAACAGACCGAAAATACTACTAATCCTACAAAGGAACACCCCCCCAAAACCTTCGATTAATGTAATGTTTATCTAATTAAGCAACACCTCCTTAATGAATTTGTCCAAGTTCATGAATGAAAAACCACTGGGTGTAGTGGCTTCCTCTGCCTTCATCTTCAACTCCACGATCTTTTGTCTCATTTTCTTTCCTTTCTCTCCCACCATCAAGTCATTCACCAACTTCTCCACCTCTTCTCTCTTCACATTGGTATCAATTTCAATCCCAATTTCCCATTCATTGCAGATATATCTGCAGTTTGTTGGCTGATCTGCAAACAATGGCCAACACAACATTGGTACTCCAGCACAAACACTTTCAGTGGTTGAGTTCCATCCACAATGAGTGAAGAATCCACCAAGGATGGTTCAACACTTGCTCCTGTGGACACCAACTTCCTATTAGGCTTCTATCTTTAGTTTCATTCACAAACACAGATGACAAAATCACTGAACCTCCAATGACAAGGTCAGGCCTAATGATCCACAAAAAGGGTTTCTTGCTGTCGGGCAAACCCCAACCAAGAACTAACATGCTTTCCATCAACAACCTTCTAAAATCTAGAGCCCATCGAAACCTTTCCTTTGGCAGAATTATTAACCTTATGAAGATCTAGTGAGCCCACAAGATTATCTAACATAGAACTACATTTCTCAATTGTAGGGTTCCTAGAACTAACATGCTTTCCATCAGCTTCCCTCACTCCAAATTTAATAGTGCTATGTATGTCGTGCAAGGACTCAACTTCCTACTTCTTCTTTTTCTTCTTCTTATGCATTTCACCCCCATCCACATTTTCTTGTTCTTCTTGTTGACTAAAATTTTCACCATCAGCATTCCCACTGCCACTTTGTTGCCTTTTGAACTGATCAAATTTCACATGCCGAAGGCTCAGCTCCTTGTTAATATCAACACTTTGAACAAAATTTCCCACTACCTTCCCACTGTCATTACCATTCTCTGTTCTGTGCATTTTGTGCTTGTTATGAGAGTCACATGATCCAAGGTCCTTGTGGAGGTGGTTGAGCTCGTTGAAAGATGCAGAAGCTCGGTGAAGGTATGCATTGATGACATCATAAGTACCATTGTTAGCAGAGACAAACTTTGTGAGAATTTGAGTTGTTTTCGAAACTGATGTCTTTTACCAGAACACAATGTCCAGAGATTGTCTTCATCTTCCTGCCCTTTTGGCTCTCGCACATATATTATCTATTTTCACTGAGCAAAACAAAAAAAAAATAGTCTAAATTGTGCAGTGCACAGTTAAGACAAAGGTTTCCCTAGTTCAGACGTGAAAGCTCAGAGCTAAATGCATTGCAAATGCCTAGCAACTTTGAACTTATGTCGAAGTACACATCAATCCATTTGTCCTCCTAATCACTCAGAGGAAGCTCAAGGGCAGTCATAAGGTGAGGATTTCATACCCACAGACCCTCATGATACACACTCACAGACATATACCCAACTACAATAATAAAGCATAAGCACCCTTGAAACCCAACATTTGAAATTAGTTACATAAACAACTACTGATGTCTATATTTGTCTGTAATTGAATTTTACCTTTTGTATGTTGTTGTTTGTGATCAGTGTAATTTGCTATATAAACAACTGTTGTTCATGGTGAGTGAACCTTAGATTCCCATTTGAGACTGAATGCAATGACTCTTGCGGACAGTTTGCATTAGTCATTGTATTTAGTCTTGAATTGTCCGTTTGGACAATTTGGGGAGACTGGTATTTTTATGTTAGATTCATTCATGAAGGTTATTATTATTTTCATTAATTTGATAAAATTTCGGTTCAATGCATTTCAAGTTGTTCTTCGAGTGCATACTTGATTATCGGGAAATTCATTTCACGTCATGTCGTGTACTTGGAGACCAATGCGAAATGCTGCCGAAATTTAGTCAAATTTTTGTAAATAATGGTAACCCTGACGTTTGAAGCCAACATAAAAGACAGTTTTCCTAAATGGGATAGGGCCACACCTATAAATAAAAAAGTGAGATTTTCATGCATGAAATTGCTTAGATGGATCGAAGTTGGAGGAATGAAAGTCGCATGAGCCCAGAATATGAGGATGGCGTCGATTAATTCTTGCAATTTGCTTCAGAAAGAGGTCGACCGAATGAAGAAGGAAAATATTATTGTCCTTGCATCAACTGTTTGAATGGAAGACGATAATTACTCGATGACATATGGGACCATCTATTGGGTGATGGGATTAAGAAGAATTACACGACGTGGATATGGCATGGTGAAGTCACAGACATGCAGAGTGGGCCCCAATCTGAACCGTTTGATGTAGAAATGGGAGATCGGTTAGAGGACATGATTCGTGACCTTGGACAAGAGTCTTTCCAGCAAGCACACGCCCCTGTGTATGAAGTATTGCAGAGTGATTCTAAGAAGCCTTTGTATGCAGGGTGATGGAATTCCTTAACCCTGTTGTCTGCTGTGTTATGTCTGGTCAATGTCAAGGCCAGGTATGGGTGGAGTGACAAAAGTTTCACCTCACTGCTTGAGGTAGTGCACAATCTGCTTCCAGAGGACAACACATTGCCTAAAAGTTACTATAAGGCGAAAAAGATATTGTGTCTGATGGGTATGGAGTATCAGAAGATTCATGCTTGCCCCAATGATTGCATACTGTACAGGCATGAATTCCAAGAAATGTCCAAATGCCCTATCTGTGGGACTTCACGGTACAAAGTGAAGGATGAAGAAGAAAGTAGTTCTGATGAAAACTCCAACAAGGGCCCCCAACGAAGGTTTTGTAGTATCTTCTAATCATTCCAACGTTTAAGCGTCTTTTATCTAATGAGGATGACGCAAAAGACCTTACATGGCATGCAAATGGAAGGATTTATGGTGGAATGGTCCGTCATCCGGCTGATTGCTCCCAATGGAAGAAGATTGATGGTTTGTATCCGGATTTCGGGAATGAGCCAAGAAATCTTAGACTTGGACTAGCTAGTGATGGAATGAATCCATATGGCACCTTAAGCACTCAACACAGTTCATGGCCAGTTCTGCTAGTAATTTACAATTTGCCTCTTTGGTTGTGCATGAAGCGAAAATACATGATGTTGTCTATGATGATATCAGGCCCAAGACATCCAGGAAATGACATTGATGTTTATCTAAGTCCGTTGGTTGAAGATCTGAGAAAGTTGTGGGACGAGGGGGTTATAGTGTTTGATGCGTTTCGCAAGGAGACCTTTGAAATGCGTGCAATGCTTTTTTGTACCATTAATGACTTTCCAGCATATAGGAATCTCAGCGGTTACAGTGTTAAGGGTCATCATGCATGCCCCATCTGTGAAGAAAATGCAAGTTACATACTGTCGCAACCTACCCTTCGGCGGGAGGGCGACGCGTGACTCGCGGGATGCGTGTTCCACGAAAGGAATACGCGCGGAGTCGCCACCAACGTTTATTTGAGGAAAACGTCGGAAAAACCGGAAAAGACGCGATCTACGAACTTTTAAGTGAAAGGTTCGGGAGTTGTATTTACGCGTGGGGAAGGTATTAGCACCCCACACGTCCGTCACAAGGGACGGCAGCCTTTAATCGAATGTGCAAACATGACTTTGATTTTTACGTTCCCTTTTATGTCCTTATATCCTTTATACCCTTTTTATATTTTTTCTCTTTTTGTGGTCGACAAGGGTGTTTCCCTTTGCTCCTACGTATTCCTCAATTGGGATGAGAAAATCAGACCTACGTAGTTCTTTCGGAACAAAGTGTTTGGTTAAGTTGTTTTTTGTCTTTTTTGCAAAGTATGTTTTTATTGAACAAAAGGTCATTTAAGGTGTTGGACCATTAAACGGTCTTTTGATTTTGAAAGATGAGAAACGTTAAGGCGTTGGACCATTAACGATCTCTTGTTTTTGAAAGGAGAGAAACGTTAAGGCATTGGACCATTAACGATCTCTTGGGGTGGTCGACAAAAGCGGGGCTTTTGCTCCTACGTATCCTCAATTGCGATGAGGAAATCAGACCTACGTAGTTCTTGCTTATCAAGTGATTCTCTTTTTGCTTAAGAGGTGATCATTTTAAGGCATTGGACCTTAAAAATGATCCATTTTACTTAGTGAGAAATTGAAATGACAAACTTCAAAAGCCTATTTTTTATGGACGAGCTTGACTAGGCGAGTTGATTTTAGCCTTAGTTTCACTTTAGTTATTAATCAATTCGATTAAGAATGAGAAATCCCAAAGAGAAAACGTCCGATTGATTTTCCGCTTTATTTTGCTAAAAGATGTTTTTTTTTATTATTATTATATTATTTTTTACCTCTTTTTTTGATTTCCAACGTGGTTACGGCACGACCAAACGGTCGGAATTCATTTTAACCGAAGTTAACGGATAATACAATTCAAACGTTCGGTGGAAATTTATTTTATTTTTAAGTTAAGCGAGAAATGACTTAAGTAAAATGGCTTAAGCACGTCAAGAGGGGGTATAAAAAGTAAACAAAACGAGAATAAAAATGCACGAAACACAATGTGGACCACTACGGGTACATAGAATGAATCGAAAAGCTTGGTTCGAGGTACTTACCCGTTGAAGATCGAAGAACGATGAAGAACGAATGAATAACGTCGAAGAACGGTTGAAACCCTTGCGAAATTCCTCACGGAAAACGTTACGGAAACGTTTCGGAAGCGCCTCGGCTTAGATTTTCTTCACGGAAACAATTTTTCCAAGCAAATTCGAAAGAGAGAGAAGTGCCAAAGGGGCTGAACCCTTTTCTTCTTCACTTCCTCCCCTATTTATAGCAAAATAGGGGAGGTGGTTGCCGCCCAGCTCGCCCAGGCGAGCTCAGCTCGCCCAGGCGAGCCAGGTTGCTTCCTCCAGAAGCAACAGCCTTCTGGAGGAATATTCTGGAGGGCCCAAGTGGGCCTGGGTGCTATTTGCACCCCCATTTTTACTAAGTACACCCCCCATCTGCTTTTTTTGGTGATTCTTTTTCGTAAAGTTACGGAAACTTACGAATTTCGTAACGATACTTGTTTTCTTTCTGTAATGTTACGGAACCTTGCGAATTACATAATCATCCCTTTTTTGACTTACGGAATGTTACGGAACCTCACTTAATTATGCAACGATGCTTCCATTTGATTTCCGGTGTGTCACGGAAACTTACGGATTGTGCATCAATATTTTTTTTGGTTTTTTTCGGCATGTCCTGGAATTTCACAAATTGCCTAATGATGGATGCCAAGCACCTCACAAGGACCAAAGAAAGGTCGCATGTCATCAAGCAAAGGTCCCCGGACGAAATTAGGGTATGACAGTTGCCCCTCTTTACTTGTCTTTTATTGGAGATAAAAGGAAAGTAAAGATAAGACACTAATTTCGTTCCTCTTGATTTGACGAGAGTCGCGGGTGACCATAAAATCTCCACATGCAAATGACTTGTTGTTCCCGGATTTTCACAAATTGCCTAATGATGGGTGCCAAGCACCTCACAAGGACCAAAGAAAGGTCGCATGTCATCAAGCAAAGGCCCCCGGACGAAAATTAGGGTATGACACTAATTTCGCTCCTCTCGGTTGACGAGAGTCGCGGGTGACCATGACTTGTCGTTCCCGGAATTTCTCAAATTGCCTAATGATGGGTGCCAAGCACCTCACAAGGACCAAAGAAAGGTCGCATGTCATCAAGCAAAGGTCCCCGGACGAAAATTAGTGTATGACACTAATTTCGCTCCTCTCGGTTGACAAGAGTCGCGGGTGACCATGACTTGTCGTTCCCGGAATTTCACAAATCGCCTAATGATGGGTGCCAAGCACCTCACAAGGACCAAAGAAAGGTCGCATGTCATCAAGCAAAGGTCCCCGGACGAAAATTAGTGTATGACACTAATTTCGCTCCTCTCGGTTGACGAGAGTCGCGGGTGACCATGACTTGTCGTTCCCGGAGGAACAAAAGGTGCAGAAGACTATGTCAGTCTCTGCATGCTATCAAGCGTTCTGTCTTACAGATAGCAAAAGAATGTTTATACGGATAACCACTCGGGTATTTCCGCGTATCATCGGGCCCGCCGCCTCTGGATGACACAAGGGTGCGGATAACCGTAAGGCATCTCCGCGTATCATCGGGCCCGCTGCCTCTGGATGACACAAGGGTGCAGAATGACCAAATTTTGTCTCTGCTTGTCATCGGGCCCGCCGCCTCTGGATGACAAAAGGGTGCGGATAACCGTAAGGTATCTCCGCGTATCATCGGGCCCGCCGCCTCTGGATGACACAAGGGTGCGGATAACCGTAAGGTATCTCCGCGTATCATCGGGCCCGCCGCCTCTGGATGATACAAGGGTGCATGTCACATGGCCTCAGGGTCAGTATGACAAAGATTATGGGGCGGCCGACAAAAGCAAGGCTCTTGCTCCTACGTATCCTCCAATGAGGAACTCAGACCTACGTAGTTCTGGATAACTTGTGAGACTTGAAAAGTCTCCATCGGAAAATGCTGACATCTTCGGAAAGGGCGCAGATGACCACATTGGCCTCTGCTCGTCAATCACACTTGGGGTCACTGAATGACGAGGTGCGGATAACCGTAAGGTGTCTCCGCGGGCTACCAGCTCTTGGGTCATGGCAACAAAAGGCGGTGTGGTCGACAAAAGGAGGCTCTTGCTCCTACGTATCCTCCAATGAGGAACTCAGACCTACGTAGTTCTGGATAACTTGTGAGACTTGAAAAAGTCTCGGTGTTTTCTCCACTAAAATGCAAACATGCTTTAGCAAAGAGACAAATATTCCAACTGATTTAGAGCAGCATATGCTTTTTTGAGTGAAAAACAATGCGTCTACCGGGGAAGGAGAGTCTGCTGATGAAATCTCCCATAACCATAAATGAGATTTTGGATGTTAGCATTTCATTTCTAAATGACCATTTAGAGGAAACACTGGGTTCGACAAAAATAAAAGAAAATCACTCAAAGTGTATCAATCTCGCACAGGTAGGTGTTTCATCCTAATTCCGAACCATAGATATGTCATGACTTGACTTTGCAAATTATTTCCTATCAAATCAAAAATTACATGCGTGATCTTGGATCAATAGGACTTCCCTTGGGAATGGGTTCTTTTGATGGGTTTTTTGGCTTTTGTGTGTTTTTGGCTTTTGATTTTTGGTTGGCTTTTTCCTTTTCTATTTTTGTTTATTTAGTGACAATTCTGTATTGTTCAGATATTGTCCGGTCTAAAGACCTCTCTGCACATTTCTTCTGGTTTCTTTGACCAGGAGCTTTCTTCTTTTCTTTCTCTACTTTCTCCCATTCTTTGGTTAGGAACTTTCTTTCTTTTCTTTTTTTCTTTCTCCCTCTCTTTGATTGGGAATTTACTTGCTTCCTTTTTTCCTTTGATTTGGAAACTTTCCTTCTCTTTTTCTTTGATTGGAAATTTCCCTTCTCTTCTTTTTTGCTTCCGAGGGTAAGGATTGACATTCTCACCCTGGGTCAAGGTTTATGGTGAGTCAGGATTTTGGCTCAAAGCTTGTAGAATGGCTAGACATGATACATGTCAGGGTTTGGTTTGGTTCAAGGATAAAAGGGATGCCCCACATTATTTTCATGACACAAATGCAAAAATGATGATTTGGAAATTTTATGCAAAACTGGTCATGCATGCACCTATGTGGACGCTCAAGTGTCAAATTTTTATGGTCATGTGATGCTAGGGCTCAGGATTCATTTCCTCTATTTTAAATCAACCCAATGTTTCCAAAATATGTTCTTTTATCAATTTGTGCATCCATCCGAGTCCATTTTGGGCGTCTGGGAAAATCTTCACAGCATTCACCCTTCAGGTGTATACACATTTTTTCATAAACTAGTTATGATCAGTGAATTTTTCCAAAGAAAAGTTGGAAGTCATCTCTTTTCAAAAGCATGTTGGTTTTTCAGCTTGACAACTTATTTTTCTTTTTTCTCCTTCTTTTTTTTTTATCATTATCATTTGTTTATTTCTTTTTCTTGTTTGTTTTTTTTTTCTTCTTTTTTTTTTCATGAGGTATTTTGCTACCTAAACATGTGCATATTTTTGTGAGGTATTTTTGCTATATACATGCATATCCAAGGTATCTTGCCACCTAAACATACATATATATGTTTTGTGAGGTATTTTTTTGCTACATACACGCACATCTAAGGTATCTCTCTACCTAAACATACAAATATATATTTTGTGAAGTATGTTTTTGTTTACATACACGCACATCTAAGGTATCTCTCTACCTAAACATACATATATATATTTTGTGAAGTATTTTTTTGTTTACATACATGCATATCTAAGGTATCTTTCTACCTAAACATACATATATATATATTGTGAAGTGTTTTTTTGTTTACATACATGCATATCTAAGGTATTTTCACTACCTAAACATACATATATATATTTTGTGAGGTATGACTACCTTCCGAGCTTGCGCTTGTTTTATTTAAATCCCCAGGATCATGACCAACTAGGTGCATCCTACTATAAAAAGTGATCAAATAACAAGCATAGATTCAAAAGGTACTAGGTTGCCTCCTAGTAGCGCTTCTTTAACGTCTTTAGCTGGACGCCTTATGACTTGTCGGTCATTGACCTAGTACTTTGCTTACCTTTGGCTTTGGACTTGGTTGCCTATTGGTCGGCCATGTGTCGTAGGCAACGCTCTAACCTTTTTATGGATGAGCTGAGGTGAACTTTAGAGGTGGTGGCGGTGTGTCTATTGCCTGCTACCGGCCATCCCAATGCTGCTGTGGTGCTTCGCCCTGCGCTTGCCTGGGGGCGCAGTACTTCTTGATGAAAGCTGATTGGTAGGGGGGCTGATGACTTTGCTGGGGGCGACAAACACTCCCTAGAACTGACAGAGACCCATATTTAGAGCTGGCAACTCCAAGACCCTGTTGGACTTCTTCGGGTCCACTGGGCGTCTTGCAGGCGCGATCCCTGCAAACAATAGATGAAATCAGAAATCAGTTGAGCGATGTGCATACTTACCTATGATGACGTGACCTTGCCGAGGGGGTACGGGCACCCTGTAGGACTGATAGAGGCTCGTAACCAGAGCTGGAAACCCCAGGGCCCTGTTGGACTTCTTCAGGTCCACTGGGTGTCTTTGTGGGTGCGATCCCTTCAAATAGTAGATGGCATCAGAAATCAGTTGAACCATATGCATACTTACCCATGTCGGGACGACACAGACCAACTGATACTTTTGCAGGGGGAGATTGGCATTGCGGTCGCTGGGCAGAATGTTGCTAAGTAGCAATGTCATCTATGTTGGTGCGCATGATCCGCACTCGTCTCTTTGCAGCGGCACGGGTGAAATCTTGCCCCGGTATGCATAATAGCCATCTGACAGCCTCCCTCTCTGGTCGTGCTCGCACAGTTGGCCCTCTTCCAATATCAGGGGGTGGCCTAGGAACCGTTAAAAGGAAACTACTGGCCCCTTAACCGGGAGTGAAAGTCTCGGTTAAGCATTTAAGGGCAGAGGACCTTAAATCCTCTTAAGGTGTGGATGTGGAGCACACTGAAAATGAGGACACGTAGCCCTCTAAAGGTGAGGGCGTGCAGCCCTCTCAAGGCGAGGATGTGTAGTCCTTTGGAGGTGAGGGCGTGCAGCCCTCTGATGGCGAGGACGTATAGTCCTCTCAAGGTGAGGGCGTGTAGCCCTCTGTTGGCGAGTATGTGTAGTCCTTTCAAGGTGAGGGCGTGTAGCCCTACGAAGGTGAGGACATGCAGTCCTCTGATGGCGAGGGCGTGTAGCCCTCTGAAGGTGAGGACGTGTAGTCCTCTGAAGGTGAGGGCGTGTAGCCCTACGAAGGTGAGGACATGCAGTCCTCTGATGGCGAGGGCGTGTAGCTCTTTGAAGGTGAGGACGTGTAGTCCTCTGAAGGTGAGGGTAACTAGTACCCAAGGCGAGGGCAGGTAGCCCTCTCAAGGCTAGGACGTGTAGTCCTCTGGAGGTGAGGGCGTGCAGCCCTCTGATGGTGAGGTCGTGTAGTCCTCTCAAGGCGAGGACGTGTAGTCCTCTAAAGGTGAGGGCGTGCAGCCCTACGAAGGTGAGGACATGCAGTCCTCTGATGGCGAGGGCGTGTAGCCCTCTGAAGGTGAGGACGTGTGGTCCTCTAAAGGTTAGGGCGTGTAGCCCTACGAAGGTGAGGACATGCAGTCCTCTGATGGCGAGGGCGTGTAGCCCTCTGAAGGTGAGGGCGTGCAGCCCTCTGATGGTGAGGGTAACTAGTACCCAAGGGTTCACCCTTATGAGAAAGCAAGAGATCGACTCATCGAGAGGGTCGGTCATCCCAAATCCACACGACTGGATATTAGATGTAGGAAATCTATGCAGTTAACATGATTTTTAGGGATGCAGATGCATGCAACCTTTGTCTTGAAATGCGGTAAATGCAGACTTCATATGAAACAATGCAATGTAATGGAAATATGTACAACGTTCATGACATTCTTTCCCTATTTTGTGATTTTGATTTTGATTTAATTTTTTTGGAAAACACAGATTGACTGTCCTTTTGAAAGAGGTGATAATTCATGCAACCTCATCCTATCTTTTTGCAAATCTCTCCGGGAACTCCCTCAGAGTGTATGTTCTGTTTGATTTAGTCACTTGACCGTTTTGGAGTGACGGGAATGGAGTCATTTGATAATTAATCAATCTATTGAAATTCCAGGGCTTGTCTCCCTTTTTTTTCTTGTTTAAAAACATCGACGGGTGTGAACTTTTGATCGGCCCCTATGTTCACTTGAGGCTCATGCACGGTGCCCCTCATTGCCCAAGTGTAAGGCTTTGAGGTACCAATCGTTGCCTTTCGTCATGACCTTGTAGGAGGGAACCTATTGGGTGAGAACTTCTAATCTGCCCCTAGGTTCGCTTGAGGTTTTTGCATGGTGCCTCTCGTTGCCCCAGTGTAGGGCTTAGAGGTACCAAGTGTTGTCTTGTTTTCACGACCTCGTAGTGAGGAAGAATGAAAGATGCAGTTGATTCTTGCAAAAAGAATTTTCCAAGGACGAGAAATAGTTGAAGGATTTTTTTTAGTTGATGGATTAAGTCAAATGACTCCTATGTAGAAGCAAGATGTTTTGATGTTTTGATGATGCCAAAGGATCAAGTGCTTCCAAGTTTTATTCAAGACAAGAATCCAAGAAAATCAAGATATATGATCAAGTTGATCTCTAGAATCTTAGGAAGAAGTTTCCAAATTGAAGAAGCAAAAGGTTTGACCAAGGAATTCTATCCTTTCAAATTGAGATTTGCTCTCTGGTAATCGATTACTAGCAGTTTGAAAATGTTTTAATTCAAATTTTTAAAACCTGTAATCGATTACATAAGTCTTGTAATTGATTACCAGAGGGGATTTTCAGAAAATAATTTCCAAGAGACATATCTATTCAAATGTTTTATGAATGGCCATTCAAATGTTTTAAAGAGAGTTTTCATTGCCCAAACAGTTTTATCCTCTCGAAAGATCAAGAGTTTTTCTGAACTGAAATGTCTTATCCTCTCAAAAAGATTCCTTGGTCAACCACTTGCTTATTCAATAAGGAATTTTTGATTGATCTTCATTTTACAATCTACCTCTTTTACGAGAGACCTCTTCTTCTCTTCTTCTTATTTCTGAAAAGGGATTAAGAGACCGTGGGTCTCTTGTTGTAGAGGATTCCTGAACACAAGGGAAGGGTTATCCCTGTGTGCATTGTTAATCCGAAAAGAGAGATTGATAGTTCAATTGGGGAATAGTCTTTGCATCCTAATTCAACCCCCCTTTTTCTTAAGGTAACTGAGGCCATTTGTCCAACATCCTATTCTTGATAACTCACTTCTCTCTAAAAAGACAAAATGAGGTCACATGAGCGTCTATATTTTTACTTGAAAACACAGTCAATCAAATGCCTTTTTATTTTTTATTTTGAAACTTATTTTTTATTTTGAAACTTATTTGTTTTGAACTTTGCTCGTTGTTTTACGGCACCCCCACCAACGTGCAAGATGAGTAATCTCTGATTGAACGGTCTTGGAAGTCAACACTCAGGAGCGCAGGTTGCTTGAGCAAACAGACCAATGGCTTACACCCACATTCCGGTGAAAGTTGAATAAGCAAACATGCGTTTGTGAGAGGATGAGGGACAAAGATATCTACTTTATCCATTTCATTTAACATTGTAGTTGTGGTTTACAATAATGGCATAAACTTGGAAACCCTGATGAGTCATTAGGGACACCTAACAACAGCTTTCAAAATTGCCCCATGTGTGGCATCTCTTGTCAATGTCAGGATTTACACGCAATTCTCCTCAAATTTCAGCCAGCCCGCATCAATTAGACCTTGCACCTTACGCTTCAGAGCCCTACCATGCTCAATGGAACGCCCCGGGGCTTCTCCGTGACAAGCACACGTTGCGTTTGAGTCATATTCTCGGAGAAATGGAGGTTGATGAACCTTGGCTAGGGTTATGGCTACCATTGAATTATCAAGTAGATATGGGAGCAAGTCAGCATAGGACACTGGAATTGGGGTGAATTCTACAGGCTTTCTCGCTGCAAAATTCACTTCTTGTTGGTGTTGTTTTTTTTTTTTGGTTTGTGCTAAAGGTGGTCTTCGTCATTGGAAGTGCGGTAGACAGACTTTGTGGTTGATTTAGGGATGACCTTTGTGGATAACCGGGTGGTGGGTAAGGAGGAGGTTTGTTATTGGCTGAGTAATGACATTGTTGGGTTGGTTGGAAATTTGGCCGTATAGGAATGGCAGTCACAGCATGGGTTTCTCCCTCTTTCTCACCCTCTTCATTTGCCCCAGTTTTCTCAGTCGTCCTAGTAGGATGATCAAATTTGCCTCTTTTCGGATCCACTTCGATCTTTTTGCTGGCGAAGACCAAATCTGTAAAACTTGAAGGTGTGTAACCCACCATTTTTTTCATAGTAGAACACCGGTCACGTGTCTACTATCATTGTGATAATCTCTTTCTCTGTTTTTGGGGGTGCTACTTGAGTTGCCAAGTCTCTCCATCTTTGGGCGTATTCTTTGAAAGATTCGTGCCCCCTTTTTGCACACTTTTTGTAGTTGCATCCTATCCGGAGCCATATCAGAATTGTACTGACACTGCCTAATGAAGGCAACCATTAGGTCCTTCCAAGAATGGACTCAAGAAGGTTCCTAAGTTAGTATACCAGGCGACAGTTGTCCTAGTAAGACTTTCTCAGGAAAAATGTATCAGCAGTTTCTCATCTTTTGCGTATGCCCCCATCTTCCGACAGTACATCTTTAGATGGTTCTTGGAGCGAGTAGTCCCCTTGTACTTGCCAAAGTCCGGCACCTTGAACTTAGGAATGACCATGTTTGGGTATTAGGAACAACTCTTCTAGGTTAGCAAAGGCATAATCTTCACCTCCTTCAATGGCCCTGAGCCTTTCCTCTAGATGATCCAACTTTCCCATTCCTGCCATAGTCATGAGGGTTTTTAACCGCTGTGGAATGCAAGAGGTGCAGTTGTGGGTGATACTGAGGGCCCTCCAAAGGGTTTTGTAGGGGTATACCACCAACTGCTTGCCCTTCAGTGGTATATCCGAGCCAAGGCTCGAAGTCGGCTAGATTGTGATGGGGAATTTCATGGGTCTCTTCCACGGTTTAAGAGACATGTGCATGATCAGTTTGGGGTTGCTGGCTTTCAATGGGTATAGGAGTGGAGTTATTGACATTCTTATTGGGAGTGTACGCCACATTGGGTGGCGTATAGTTGAGAGGCAAGCCATATGATGGGAAGGCGTGCTCGTTTTGAATTTGCACATCATGGGGGCCGCCCGTACTTCCTAAATCTTTGCCTACCATATTTGAGGTTGGATGATTCATTTGCTTGAGGCCGGATGGGGACGTCGGGTTCACCTTAGCAACAACGCTGGTAGCGGCAATTGCAACAGCATTGGCTTCCATTATCTTCTTCATCTTGTATCTCCTCTACTTCACCCATTACTCTAGCTCTAGCACGAGTTCGGTAAGGGCGTCGTAAAGCGTGTCCCTTTCTTTTTTATAACAATGATTAAGTTCATTTTATTTTATTTTTCAAGGAAAGAATGCAACGAGCAATGCAACCAATGAAAAGCATGGATGCATGCGAATGATGTACAGTTGAAGTATTGCGAATTTTTACGCAAGATATGGGGTTGAATCAATTTAGATTTTCAACATGGTCCATGAAATCTTTGTCAAGGTGAAACTGGAAGTAACAAGGACATCAATAATCCTAAATATGTTTGGCAGTAGACGAAGCAGTGATGTGACTCGATTCATCTTTTGCCCCAATTTTGCAAGACGGTTACTTCCATATTTCAACTTGACTTGATGAACCTTTTTGTAAAAGCATGAGCTTGGTTCAACCCTATAATCCAAGGAATGGCAATTCTGATCGCCAATACTTCAACAACATCTCATAGGGATGAATGACTCGGGCATACTTTAAGCTTATGCACGGAAAATGTAATTATGAAATTGAGATGCCCGAAGAAACACCATTTCCTAGTTAACCATGCATTAGGTACCATGTTCAATTATTTTGTTTTTAAGTGAAACGGGTTTATGATCCCAACATGGTTGGCTCGTGGTGCCTAACACATGAAACTAAGAATGTAGTGTGAAGTTTCACGCTTCCCCCTTTTTTATTTTTGTTTTGTAGAGGAAAACGCAAGGATGAGCAAACATGAAAACAAATGGTATGCAATTTTGCAGATCAAAAAGTTTGTTGAACACATATGCATGATGATGCCATGACTCATGCAAAATGTGAGGCTGGAATATGATAACGGACAAATGCAGGATATGTCCATTATGATGTTATGAAGAGATGCTTATGCGATGCATGATATGAATGCTTTTTACGGACACGAGAGCCCGGAAAATTATCTGTTCTTACTTGCGCATTTGGGGGCGCAGTGCCCCATGTGTACAATTAAGAAGGTGATGTGGACCTTCCTGCTTCCCGTGACAAAGGACGAGACCAACATACAATGCATGCTAGAGATAAAATGTGGGAGTGACTTGATTCGCACTGATTTTTGTAGTAAGAACGTGGGATAAACTCATTTTTTTCAAAAAGTTATAACTAGTCAAGATCTGAGCGACAATACAAACTTCCTAGCGGTTTCTAATCATATGGTCCATTAAGTCTATCATATGCTGACAATAGCTGAGAAGTCCGTGGATCTCCTTGGGGGCGGAGTAGGTGTCCGCCATTGCTTTGGCCTTGGCCAGCAATCAGGGAAGTTCTTGACTCCTGTTCAAAGTAAGAGCAAATCGGTCCATCCTCATTGTTGCCTCTTGGTGCAACGAATCAATTACCCTTTCCCTTGCTTCCCTTTCTGCTGATATCTTGGCGTACTCATTCTCTAGCCTTTGCTCGTGAGTCGCCGCTAGATTTAGCTTCTCTTTGCACTCATCGATGATGGCCCACATATTCCCTTCAGTCTCGCTTTAACTGTTGGGACAAATTTCTTTTCGACCTAAGGCAAGCCTTTAGCTCGTCCTTCAAGATCATGCCTTTGACCCATGATGATTCCTTTCACCTCTTCGGAGCTTGAGCTCACTATTTCTGCCATATAAAGCCCCTCAAAACTTTGCTTTGGTCGTGTTCTTCCTTTCGGGCCTTCTTGGTTTCTCGTTCCAAGGCTTCAGCGGTGGCCATATTGACGTCCCTTAGTTCATCATACTCTTTTCAGACTTTGATGGCTATGGACTTGAACTTCTCTTCGACTACCCGGGCTCTTTCAAGCTTTGCCTTTAGGGCTTGTACCTCATCACTTTCTTCCGAAGCTTTAACCTCATCGTCCCTCACAGTCTTTAGATTTGGGAGCCAATCCAATCCTTGTGTTCGGACTCTCAGCCACTTATGATAGCCGCCGATGATCCCATTACTGCTTCCCCTAAGCTCTCTGTCCTTTCTTCACGCCGCATCCCATGCCTTGCGAACTCCTTGGAGTACCCTCGCATTGTGGTCACTAAAACCCCGTGCGATGAAAGGCGTGATGCTTTCGTCTAATGGCGCTCCTCTCATGGGGTAGCCAAGCTGTCTTATGGCGAGAACGGGATTATAATTAATACAACCCCTTGTTCCCATCAAGGGAACATTTGGACATCCTTTGCATGAAGATAGAATCTTGATTCTTCCTTCCTTCTAGCGAGGGAACCAATTAACAGACGCCCCCCCATGCTAGCCAAGAGTTGGTCCCAATTCGCCTTTCCTTTTTCGACGCACGAGCGGTAACCTTGTAGCGGATAGACAGGCCTACCTTCTTGGAGAAAAAGGTGTGAAACCAGCCCCACATAGAGAGCTGGAGTACAACAAACAATCCTTGCATTGCTTTCTTCACATCTTCGGTCGAAGGTGTCATATAGGTCGGCTAGCATAGCGACAACTGGACTTTCCTTGTGGTTATGATAGGCGAGAAAAACGTCGATCGCTGCCAGGTCCACCAACCCATCCACATTTGGAAAGAGGACTCCCTCGAAAATCAACAGTGTGAGAATATCTATGAATGGGGTCCACTCGCCTTTATCTGCCAAGATTCTTGCTTTTACCTCCAAATATTTTCTCGGTATTCCGACCACCCCATTTTCGACTTGCCTTTGGCGGTCTAATTCCTGCGCCGAGATTTGGACTTTTTTAGAAATTTTGGCCAATGAGGGGTAGAACCCTGAGAAGAGGTATGGTTTCCTTCCCCCTAGAGGACATCCTAGGATCTCTTCAAATTCTTCCACCATTGGTGATAGCTGGAAGTCCCCAAAGATGAAGCACCTCAACGGCCGATCATAATACTGGGCGAGGGAGGCAATTGGTTCCATGGAGACTTCTACCCTAGCTAGGTCCCAAATCTTACCGTAGGCTTTGCAGAAGGCTTGCTGTTGAAGTTGACCCATTAATTGCCCCAACTCTCGTAAACTAGTGACCTCTAAGCTCTTGATTTTGACTTGATAGAACCTCTTTTTAAGCGAAGGCTTTTGACTTGATCCCATGTTTTACTAAAGTGAAATAAAATCTAGTGCGAATCAAAACTCCGACATCTATCATGGGTGGAATGGATGAATGCATGCATATGACACAGATGCAATTTACGAATACGGGAGCCCGAGAAATTGTTTCCTTCTTGGATACAACGTTTGGGCAAGCATGGCACCCAACGTATGTTTTTAAGAAGGCAACACGGACCCTCCGTCGGTTTGCTAAAGTGAGGGGGATCAAAGAAGAAACCCACGCATGATGCATATGCGAAAGGCACAACACGGGGATGTACATAGTACGACAATATTCACAAACAAATATAAGCAAAAGGGTATATGATACTTATGCATGGCAGTGTGAAAAGTGGCACGCAGCGTGTTTGCTCCGTGCCCCTATTTAAGGGACCTATAAGGGAGAGAGCAAACTAGGCTTTTAGTAATAACCCCCAAGGTAGTCATATCTCTCTTGATGGCTTCTAGAGGTATCATCCCCTTCGAAGAACATACTGCAGCAGTAGGGACTACTAGCGACAATATGTTTTCAAAGAGAAAAACTCTAGATGAGGGTTCACTGTAATCAAGCAAGTCGGAGACCTAGCATGATCACGGATTCACCTCCACTCCTTATGTTCCCACGAACCCGGGTATAGGGCCATTTTTCACTCACAGTGTGTGCAAATAGTGTTGGTGTTTGTGTGCATCAAATGAATAAATATTTACCTCATGCATACATTTTAAAACGCACTAAAAGCAATACAGAGCTTATACACACAAGAACATAATGAAGGGAAACTAACAAAGGGAAACGTCATGGTAAAACATTGCACAAGATTAAATGGCCTAACTCTCTAAAAATAGTCCCCAGTGGAGTCGCCAACTGTCGCAACCTACCCTTCGGCGGGAGGGCGACGCGTGACTCACGGGATGCGTGTTCCACGAAAGGAATACGCGCGGAGTCGCCACCAACGTTTATTTGAGGAAAACGTCGGAAAAACCGGAAAAGACGCGATCTACGAACTTTTAAGTGAAAGGTTCGGGAGTTGTATTTACGCGTGGGGAAGGTATTAGCACCCCACACGTCCGTCACAAGGGACGGCAGCCTTTAATCGAATGTGCAAACAAGACTTTGATTTTTACGTTCCCTTTTATGTCCTTATATCCTTTATACCCTTTTTATATTTTTTCTCTTTTTGTGGTCGACAAGGGTGTTTCCCTTTGCTCCTACGTATTCCTCAATTGGGATGAGAAAATCAGACCTACGTAGTTCTTTCGGAACAAAGTGTTTGGTTAAGTTGTTTTTTGTCTTTTTTGCAAAGTATGTTTTTATTGAACAAAAGGTCATTTAAGGTGTTGGACCATTAAACGGTCTTTTGATTTTGAAAGATGAGAAACGTTAAGGCGTTGGACCATTAACGATCTCTTGTTTTTGAAAGGAGAGAAACGTTAAGGCATTGGACCATTAACGATCTCTTGTTTTTGAAAGGAGAGAAACGTTAAGGCATTGGACCATTAACGATCTCTTGGGGTGGTCGACAAAAGCGGGGCTTTTGCTCCTACGTATCCTCAATTGCGATGAGGAAATCAGACCTACGTAGTTCTTGCTTATCAAGTGATTCTCTTTTTGCTTAAGAGGTGATCATTTTAAGGCGTTGGACCTTAAAAATGATCCATTTTACTTAGTGAGAAATTGAAATGACAAACTTCAAAAGCCTATTTTTTATGGACGAGCTTGACTAGGCGAGTTGATTTTAGCCTTAGTTTCACTTTAGTTATTAATCAATTCGATTAAGAATGAGAAATCCCAAAGAGAAAACGTCCGATTGATTTTCCGCTTTATTTTGCTAAAAGATGTTTATTATTATTATATTATTTTTTACCTCTTTTTTTGATTTCCAACGTGGTTACGGCACGACCAAACGGTCGGAATTCATTTTAACCGAAGTTAACGGATAATACAATTCAAACGTTCGGTGGAAATTTATTTTATTTTTAAGTTAAGCGAGAAATGACTTAAGTAAAATGGCTTAAGCACGTCAAGAGGGGGTATAAAAAGTAAACAAAACGAGAATAAAAATGCACGAAACACAATGTGGACCACTACGGGTACATAGAATGAATCGAAAAGCTTGGTTCGAGGTACTTACCCGTTGAAGATCGAAGAACGATGAAGAACGAATGAAGAACGTCGAAGAACGGTTGAAACCCTTGCAAAATTCCTCACGGAAAACGTTACGGAAACGTTTCGGAAGCGCCTCGGCTTAGATTTTCTTCACGGAAACAATTTTTCCAAGCAAATTCGAAAGAGAGAGAAGTGCCAAAGGGGCTGAACCCTTTTCTTCTTCACTGCCTCCCCTATTTATAGCAAAATAGGGGAGGTGGTTGCCGCCCAGCTCGCCCAGGCGAGCTCAGCTCGCCCAGGCGAGCCAGGTTGCTTCCTCCAGAAGCAACAGCCTTCTGGAGGAATATTCTGGAGGGCCCAAGTGGGCCTGGGTGCTATTTGCACCCCATTTTTACTAAGTACACCCCCCCATCTGCTTTTTTTGGTGATTCTTTTTCGTAAAGTTACGGAAACTTATGAATTTCGTAACGATACTTGTTTTCTTTCCGTAATGTTACGGAACCTTGAGGATTACATAATCATCCCTTTTTTGACTTACGGAATGTTACGGAACCTCACTTAATTATGCAACGATGCTTCCATTTGATTTTCGGTGTGTCACGGAAACTTACGGATTGTGCATCAATATTTTTTTTGGTTTTTTTCGGCATGTCCTGGAATTTCACAAATTGCCTAATGATGGATGCCAAGCACCTCACAAGGACCAAAGAAAGGTCGCATGTCATCAAGCAAAGGTCCCCGGACGAAATTAGGGTATGACACATACAACTTAAACATGGGAGAAAAACAGTCTACAGTAGTCAAGAGCATGATATTGCGTCGATATCGTTGACTGGTGAGCAGGTATATTAACGGGTTCAACACCTGAATATTGTATTTGGGAAGACCCAAAAGAAGGATAAAAGTCAGAGTTGCATATGGAAGAAGAGGTCCATTTTCTTTGATCTTCCATACTGGTGTAATCTTGACGTTAGACAATGTATTGATGTTATGCATGTGGAGAAAAATGTTTGTGACAGTGTGATTGGGACGCTCCTTAACATTCAAGGCAAGACGTAGGATGGCTTGAATACTCGTCAAGATCTAGTTGATATGGGTATACGATCATAGTTGCATCCAAGGTCTAATGGGAAGAAAATTTACTTGCCCCCAGCCTGCCATACTTTGTCCAAGAAGGAGAAGATAAGTTTTTGTCAGTGTCTTCGTCGAGTGAAGGTTCCACAAGGATACCCTTCAAATATTAAGAGCCTTGTGCAGTTGAAGGAGCTTAAGCTTGTAGGGTTAAAGTCTCACGATTGTCACGTGCTCATGCAACAATTGTTAACCGTGGCTATACGAGACATCTTGCCAAACAAAGTCAGGTTAGCGATAACTCGCCTGTGCTTTTTCTTCCATGCTATATGTAGCAAAGTCATTGATCCAGTCAAGTTTGATGAGTTGGAAAATGAGGCCACAATTATATTGTGTCAGTTGGAGATGTATTTTCCCCTTGCTTTCTTTGACATCATGATTCACTTGATTGTGCATCTGGTTAGAGAAATCAAATGCAGTGGTCCTGTTTATCTATGGTGGATGTACCTGGTTGAGCGATACATGAAGATCTTAAAAAGGTATACAAAGAATCTATATCGTCTAGAAGCATCTATTGTTGAGAGGTACATTGCAGAAGAAGCCATTGAGTTTTGTTCAGAATACTTAGAGAAGGCTAAACCTGTTGGGCTTCCTGAGTCTCGACATGATGACAAAGTGGGTGGTAAGGGTTCAAGAGGACTGCATGTGATCACTCCAAGTGTAGAAGATTTGTTACAAGCTCACTTGTATGTCTTGAACAACAGTAATGAAGTTTTGCCATACATAGTTAAGCATGAAGCTTTAGTCAAACAGAATAATCCGAAAATGTCAAAGAATTGGGCGTTGAAAAAGCATAACAAGACTTTCTGTGATTGGTTTAAAGATACAATCTTTGCAGATGAGAATGCTTCAGAAACATTAAGAAAGCTAGCATATGGGCCTAAAAGTACAATGCAGAACAGCGGGGTCATCCTAAGGGCTGAATCTCAACACTTTGCAAGTGTCAATGACGCCAATCCCTGTGTAGCTTCAATCCCTTACTTTGGGTTCATTGATGAAATTTGGGAGCTTAACTATGTGAAATTTATGATATGTGTTTTCAAATGTAAATGGGTTGACAGCAACATCGGTGTACGCACCGATGATATAGGATTTACGTTGGTAGACCTAAAGAAACTTGGTTACCACAATGACCCTTTCATCATGGCAGAACAAGCTAGACAAGTATTTTACGTGCAAGACCCTTCTGATGAAAGGTGGTGCGTGGTTCTGCAGGGCAAAACAATTGGTGTTAATGTAGAAGATGATGATTCATACATGGACACCTATGTTAGTCCTTTGACCGCTCAAATGAGTCCTAACGTTGTCGGAGAAGAAGAAGCTAACGACGTTCATGCTAATCGAAATGATCATGATGAAGGAGAATTGATTAACATCGTCTAATGTAATTTTCTGCAGAGACAGAGGTCACCAAAGCAAGTAAGTGACAACTACATTTTTCTCTGATTGAGGCATCAGTATTTTCTTTTAGATGGTATCCTTAGGACTTCATACAGCTCATGTTTGTCGCCAGTTTCATCATCCACCACCCTTTTCTTCACTGTCTTCACACGTTTATTGTTGTTAAACCCATATTTATGCTTTCTTCCCTTCATGTCTTGTTTTATCACAACTTTAGCCGAATCTCCTATCTTCAGCACAGTTGAATCTCCTATCTTATTCTCCAATGACACACTTTAATGGCCTATATCTCTTTTCTTCGTATGTTCTAGTGCTTCAGCTTCAGAATGCATAAAGCAATATGAATTTTCCAGTGATCACCAAAGCCTTTTGCATCAGCATTGACACTCTCCACCCTCTTTGGTTTATGCTTCTGTGCTGCATTCCGTGCTTCCTCCTTATAAATCTCAGATTTATTAGAGGTTGCACTAGAACGATCAGCACCAATCTGTGCTTCTTCCTCGTCTACCA